>NC_143029.1:83837500-83895000 GCF_057628025.1 Oncorhynchus mykiss | reverse complement strand
GATGCGCTCACAAAGCATCGTCTTCATCTGAAAAGCATATTGATGAGTTGCCCCACTATCAAATGTCTGAATCAGAAAGACGTTTTTTTTTGGTTAGTTTATCTACAACGTGATGCTTTGAGTTATGAGTTAGGCCTACAGCACAAAGCATTTCCTTCAACAACAAAAAAGGCATATTGATAAGTCAAACCACACATTGACAACCTCATCAGAAAAGCCCATTGATGACTGAGATCCTCCAAACAACCACGCTTTCATCAGAAAAACCGAACCGTGGTAAACAACACAGCCATGCATTCATTGGATGGAGGACACACTCTGGGGAACCCTGCACTGACGGAGAAATGCTTCAATCAATACAAACACTGTGCTGAGGTCCACAATACAGCCACCTAATCAATACAAACACTGTGCTGAGGTCCACAATACAGCCATCTGATCAATACAAACACTGTGCTGAGGTCCACAATACAGCCATCTGATCAATACAAACACTGTGCTGAGGTCCACAATACAGCCATCTAATCAATACAAACACTGTGCTGAGGTCCACAATACAGCCATCTAATCAATACAAACACTGTGCTGAGGTCCACAATACAGCCACCTAATCAATACAAACACTGTGCTGAGGTCCACAATACAGCCATCTGATCAATACAAACACTGTGCTGAGGTCCACAATACAGCCATCTAATCAATACAAACACTGTGCTGAGGTCCACAATACAGCCATCTAATCAATACAAACACTGTGCTGAGGTCCACAATACAGCCATCTAATCAATACAAACACTGTGCTGAGGTCCACAATACAGCCATCTAATCAATACAAACACTGTGCTGAGGTCCACAATACAGCCATCTAATCAATACAAACACTGTGCTGAGGTCCACAATACAGCCATCTAATCAATACAAACACTGTGCTGAGGTCCACAATACAGCCATCTAATCAATACAAACACTGTGCTGAGGTCCACAATACAGCCATCTAATCAATACAAACACTTTGCTGATATTAGGTTTCAGGTAAGACCCAAGTGCAGACGTGTTGAAGAAACCATGTTTATTGCAACAACAGGGGGAGGCAAACGACAGGTCAAGGCAAGCAGGGGTCGATAATCCAGGGTAGTGGCCAAGGTACAGGACAGCAGGCAGGCAGGCCCAGGGTCAAGCAGGGGTCGATAATCCAGAGTAGGGGCAAAGGTACAGGACGGCAGGCAGGCCCAGGGTCAGGCAGGGGTCGATAATCCAGGGTAGGGGCAAAGGTACAGGACGGCAGGCAGGCCCAGGGTCAGGCAGGGGTCGATAATCCAGGGTAGTGGCCAAGGTACAGGACGGCAGGCAGGCAGGCCCAGGGTCAGGTAGGGGTCAATAATCCAGAGTAGTGGGGCCAAGGTACAGGACGGCAGGCAGGCCCAGGGTCAGGTAGGGGTCAATAATCCAGGGTAGTAGGGCCAAGGTACAGGACGGCAGGCAGGCCCAGGGTCAGGCAGGGGTCGATAATCCAGGGTAGTAGGGCCAAGGTACAGGACGGCAGGCAAGCCCAGGGTCAGGTAGGGGTCGATAATCCAGGGTAGTGGGGCCAAGGTACAGGACGGCAGGCAGGCTCAGAGTCAGGACCGGCAAGGGTCAAAACCAGGAGGACAAGGGGGGAAACGAGAAACTGTGGCAAAGCAGGCGCTGAGACAAACCGCTGGTTGACTTGAACAAACCAGACGAACTGGTAACAGACAGACAGAAAACACAGGTTTAAATACCCAGAGGACAAGTGGGGAAGATGGGAGACACCTGGAGGGGGTGGAGACAAGGACCGGTGGGGAAGATGGGAGACACCTGGAGGGTGTGGAGACAAGGACAGGTGGGGAAGATGGAGACACCTGGAGGGTGTGGAGACAAGGACAGGTGGGGAAGATGGGAGACACCTGGAGGGGGTGGAGACAAGGACAGGTGGGGAAGATGGGAGACACCTGGAGGGGGTGGAGACAAGGACAGGTGGGGAAGATGGGAGACACCTGGAGGGGGTGGAGACAAGGATAGGTGGGGAAGATGGGAGACACCTGGAGGGTGTGGAGACAAGGACAGGTGGGGAAGATGGGAGACACCTGGAGGGGGTGGAGACAAGGACAGGTGGGGAAGATGGGAGACACCTGGAGGGGGTGGAGACAAGGACAGGTGGGGAAGATGGGAGACACCTGGAGGGGGTGGAGACAAGGACAGGTGGGGAAGATGGGAGACACCTGGAGGGGGTGGAGACAAGGACAGGTGAAACAGATCAGGGCGTGACAGCTGAGGTCCACAATACAGCCATCTAATGACATCACTGGAACACAACACAGTGATTGGTTCAGATAAAGTATACATCCCAAATGGCAGCCTATTCCCTATGTAGTGCACTACTTTAGATCAGAGCTCTGGTCAAAAGTAGTGCACTACATAGGGACTAGGGTGCCATTTCAGAGCCAGCAACAGTGATGGGTTTAAGATAAAGAAACATCCCTAGAGTTTGTTCCTGCTTCTTTCTAGCCTTGCTGCCACGACAGGATGCCTTGGTGATGTAAACCCCACAGCAAACAATGAAAAGAGCCAGAGGACCATTCCACCGCACCGCAAGGCCGGCACAATCAAAGGAAACATTGCTGAAAAGCAGGACAGCACCCAGACTCTGCCTGCTGCACAATGACGCTGGCGTTTCAAAAGAGCCACTGATGAATTTCCAGCCTCAGTGTTCCTTTCATCAAAACGTCTTTCTGAGCGGTCGGCCAGCTCACAGCTGACAGTTCTGCTAACACGGCTCGATTTTCTACCGCCCTCCCTCCCAGAGATTGACATGGCCCTCCCTCCCTCACACTCCCTCTCCCTCACACTCCCCCTCCCTCACACACGAGGTAAAAACTCTTGAGTGCTGCAACTGCTGCCCGCGTCCGTCTCGACAACAATCTCAAGAGTGCTCAACATTATTGCTTGTTGTTGTGATGTAATCTGAGATAGCCTGAGTGGATGTGATGGGATCTGACTTGGATTGACAAGGTCTAAAGGGGTTTCTTCTCCTTGTTGTTTAGAAACCGAGAGCTATACTGCCGCCTCTCAGATCAGAAGTTATTGAAACAAGTCAGTGCATGTGTCAGTGTCATTCGGATTCCTTTTATGACTTTTTAAAAAACCATTATCACACCAGACGCGGGCGCTTAGCTGTGTCTCACATACCAGGCTGACTAACATATGTGTCAGGAAATAACAGGTCAGAGTCAAACCTGGAGCTGATGATAACATTTGTTATGAATACCAAATTGCACCCTATTCCCTATATAGTGCACTACATTGGAAATAGGATGCTGTTTAGGACCCATGTTCTGCTTTTGGCTCAATGGAAATGATTCACTGTCTATACGTCTCTCTGTTTATAGTTGTTGTGTTGCTCGGAGCTTAATCAATCATCACATAAAGGTCCAGCCATCCTGATAATAAGATGGGAGTAATCATTTGGGTATTTTAGAGTCTGGTGCAAATAGAGACGAGTGCTGATCCAAGGGTGTGTACAAAATGGCACCCTATTTCCTATATAGTGCACTACTTTTGACCATAGACTATATAGGGTATAGGGTTCCATTTGGGATGCACTCAAAGTGTGATTCATCGGGGAAGAGACAGGTGTTGTTACTGTGACTGTAGTCAGGTCAGTTAATCAGCTGTGAAACTAATGGAAAATCAGCACAGCCAGACACTCTCTCTCTCTCTCTCTCTCTCTCTCTCTCTGCATCTCTCTCTCTCTGCATCTCTCTCTCTCTGCATCTCTCTACCTCCGTCTCTCTCTGCATTTCTCTACCTCCGTCTCTCTCTGCATCTCTCTACCTCCGTCTCTCTCTGCATCTCTCTACCTCTGTCTCTCTGCATCTCTCTACCTCCGTCTCTCTCTGCATCTCTCTACCTCAGTCTCTCTGCATCTCTCTACCTCCGTCTCTCTCTGCATCTCTCTACCTCCGTCTCTCTACCTCCGTCTCTCTGCATCTCTCTACCTCTGTCTCTCTACCTCCGTCTCTCTGCATCTCTCTACCTCCGTCTCTCTGCATCTCTCTACCTCCGTCTCTCTCTGCATCTCTCTACCTCCGTCTCTCTCTGCATCTCTCTGCCTCCGTCTCTCTCTGCATCTCTCTCTGCATCTCTCTACCTCCGTCTCTCTCTGCATCTCTCTCTGCATCTCTCTACCTCCGTCTCTCTCTGCATCTCTATACCTCCGTCTCTCTCTGCATCTCTCTACCTCTGTCTCTCTCTCTCTCTCTGCATCTCTCTACCTCCGTCTCTCTCTCTCTCTCATCTCTCTACCTCCGTCTCTCTCTGCATCTCTATACCTCTGTCTCTCTCTGCATCTCTCTACCTCCGTCTCTCTCTCTCTCTCTGCATCTCTCTACCTCCGTCTCTCTCTCTCTCTCTGCATCTCTCTGCCTCCGTCTCTCTCTGCATCTCTCTCTGCATCTCTCTACCTCCGTCTCTCTCTGCATCTCTCTACCTCTGTCTCTCTCTGCATCTCTCTGCCTCCGTCTCTCTCTGCATCTCTCTACCTCCGTCTCTCTCTGCATCTCTCTACCTCCGTCTCTCTCTGCATCTCTCTACCTCCGTCTCTCTCTGCATCTCTCTACCTCCGTCTCTTTCTGCATCTCTCTACCTCCGTCTCCCTCTGCATCTCTCTACCTCCGTCTCTCTCTGCATCTCTATACCTCCATCTCTCTCTCTCTCTCTCTGCATCTCCCTACCTCCGTCTCTCTCTCTCTCTGCATCTCTCTACCTCCGTCTCTCTCTGCATCTCTATACCTCTGTCTCTCTCTGCATCTCTATACCTCCGTCTCTCTCTGCATCTCTCTACCTCCGTCTCTCTCTGCCTCTCTCTGCCTCCGTCTCTCTCTGCCTCTCTCTGCCTCCGTCTCTCTCTGTATCTCTCTGCATCTCTCTGCCTCCGTCTCTCTCTGCATCTCTCTCTGCATCTCTCTACCTCCGTCTCTCTCTGCATCTCTCTACCTCCGTCTCTCTCTGCATCTCTCTACCTCTGTCTCTCTCTGCATCTCTCTGCCTCCGTCTCTCTCTGCATCTCTCTACCTCCGTCTCTCTCTGCATGTCTCTGCCTCCGTCTCTCTCTGCATCTCTCTGCCTCCGTCTCTCTCTGCATCTCTCTACCTCCGTCTCTCTCTGCATCTCTCTACCTCCGTGTCTCTTTGTATCTCTCTACCTCCGTGTCTCTTTGTATCTCTCTACCTCCGTCTCTCTCTGCATCTCTATACCTCCGTCTCTCTCTGCATCTCTCTACCTCCGTCTCTCGGCATCTCTCTACCTCCGTCTCTCTCTGCATCTCTCTACCTCCGTCTCTTTCTGCATCTCTCTACCTCCGTCTCTTTCTGCATCTCTCTACCTCCGTCTCTTTCTGCATCTCTCTACCTCCGTCTCTTTCTGCATCTCTCTACCTCCGTCTCTCTCTGCATCTCTATACCTCCGTCTCTTTCTGCATCTCTCTACCTCCGTCTCCCTCTGCATCTCTCTGCCTCCGTCTCTCTCTGCATCTCTCTACCTCCGTCTCTCTCTGCATCTCTATACCTCCGTCTCTCTCTCTCTCTCTCTGCATCTCCCTACCTCCGTCTCTCTCTCTCTCTCTCTCTGCATCTCCCTACCTCCGTATCTCTCTACCTCCATCTCTCTCTCTCTGCATCTCCCTACCTCCGTCTCTCTCTCTCTGCATCTCCCTACCTCCGTCTCTCTCAGCATCTCTATACCTCCGTCTCTCTCTGCATCTTTATACCTCCGTCTCTCTCTGCATCTTTATACCTCCGTCTCTCTCTGCATCTTTATACCTCCGTCTATCTCTGCATCTTTATACCTCCGTCTCTCTCTGCATCTCTCTACCTCCGTCTCTCTCTGCATCTCTCTACCTCCGTCTCTCTCTGCATCTCTCTACCTCCGTCTCTCTCTGCATCTCTCTACCTCCGTCTCTCTCTGCATCTCTCTACCTCCGTCTCTCTCTGCATCTCTCTACCTCCGTCTCTCTCTGCATCTCCCTCCCTCCGTCTCTCTCTCTCTCTCTGCATCTCTCTACCTCCATCTCTCTCTCTCTCTCTCTCTGCATCTCTCCACCTCCGTCTCTCTCAGCATCTCTCTACCTCCGTCTCGCTCTGCAATTCAATTAAATTCAATTTGAGAACTTTATTGGCATGGGACACATATGTTAACTTTGCCAAAGCAAGTGAAGTAGATAAAGTACAACATTTAAATAAACAAATTAATAACAGTAAACATTACACTCACAAAAGTTCCAAAATAATAAAGACATTTCAAATGTCATATTGTGCATATGTTGTTAATATGTACATTTGGCAGGAGGTTAGGAAGTGCAGCTCAGTTTCCATCCAGGCACATAGCCTGTCTTCTCTTGAGTGCCAGGTCTGCCTACAGCAGCCTTTCTCAATAGCAAGGCTATGCTCACAGAGTCTGTACATAGTCAAAGCTTCCCTTAAGTTTGGGTCAGTCACAGTGGTCAGGTATTCTGCCACTGTGTATTCTCTGTTTAGGGCCAAATAGCATTCTAGTTTGCTCAGTTTTTTGTTAATTCTTTCCAATGTGTCAAGTAATTATTTTTTCATTTTCACATGATTTGGTTGAGTCTAATTGTGTTGCTGTCCTGGGGCTCTGTGGGGTCTGTTTGTGTTTGTGAACAGAGCCCAGGACCAGCTTGCTTAAGGGACTCTTCCCCAGGTTCATCTCTCTGTAGGTGATGGCTTTGTTATGGAAGGTTTGGGAATCGCTTCTTTTTAGGTGGTTGTAGAATTTAACTGCTCTTTTCTGTATTTTGATAATTAGCGGGTATCGGGCTAATTGTGTTTTGCATGCATTATTTGGTGTTTTACACTGTACATGGAGGATATTATTGCAGAATCTCAATTTGTTTTTTGTCCCATTTTGTGAATTCTTGGTTGGTGAGCGGACCCCAGACCTCACAACCATAAAGGGCAATGGGCTCTATAACTGATTCAAGTATTTTTAGCCAGATCCTAATTGGTATGTCGACTTTGATGTTCCTTTTGATGGCATAGAAGGCCCTTCTTGCCTTGTCTCTCTTGCTTGTTCACAGCATTGTGGAAGTTACCGTCACGCTGATGTTTAGGACAAGGTATGTATAGTTGTTTTTGTGCTCTAGGGCAACGGTGTCTAGATGGAATTTGTATTGTTGTCCTGGCAACGTGACCTTCTTTTGGAACACCATTATTTTATCCTTACTGAGATTTACTGTCAGGGCCCAGGTCTGTCAGGGCCCAGGTCTGTCAGGGCCCAGGTCTGTCAGGGCCCAGGTCTGTCAGGGCCCAGGTCTGTCAGGGCCCAGGTCTGTCAGGGCCCAGGTCTGTCAGGGCCCAGGTCTGTCAGGGCCCAGGTCTGTCAGGGCCCAGGTCTGTCAGGGCCCAGGTCTGTCAGGGCCCAGGTCTGTCAGGGCCCAGGTCTGCCAGGGCCCAGGTCTGCCAGGGCCCAGGTCTGTCAGGGCCCAGGTCTGTCAGGGCCCAGGTCTGTCAGGGCCCAGGTCTGTCAGGGCCCAGGTCTGTCAGGGCCCAGGTCTGTCAGGGCCCAGGTCTGTCAGGGCCCAGGTCTGTCAGGGCCCAGGTCTGTCAGGGCCCAGGTCTGCCAGGGCCCAGGTCTGTCAGGGCCCAGGTCTGTCAGGGCCCAGGTCTGTCAGGGCCCAGGTCTGTCAGGGCCCAGGTCTGTCAGGGCCCAGGTCTGTCAGGGCCCAGGTCTGCCAGGGCCCAGGTCTGACAGAGTCTGTGCAGAAGATCTAGGTGCTGCTGTAGGCCCTCAATGGTTGGGGACAGAAGCACCAGATCATCAGCAAAGAGTAGATATTTGACTTTCAGATTCTAGTAGGGTGATGCTGGGTGCTGCAGACTGTTCTAGTGCCCTCACCAATTCGTTGATATATATGTTGAAAAGGGTGGGACTTAAGATGCATCCCTGTCTCACCCCACGGCTCTGTGGGAAGAAATGTGTGTTTTTTTTTACATTTTAACCGCTTGTTGTTTGTGTACATGGATTTTATGTCGGACATCCCTTTCCATCCATTTGTATAGCAGACCGCCATGGCAAATTGAGTCAACTGCTTTTTTGAAATCAACAAAGCCTGAGAAGACTTTGGCTTTGTTTTGGTCTGTTTGTTTGTCAATTAGGGTGTGCAGGGTGGATATGTGGTCTGTCGTACGGTAATTTGGTAAAAAGCAAATTTGACATTTGCTCAGTACATTGTTTTCACTTATTGTTCACCTAACATATTTTTTTACACTATTGGTTAGAGCCTGTAAGTAAGCATTTCACTGGAAGGTCTACACCTGTTGTATTTGGCGCACGTGACAAATAAACTTTGATTTGAAGTCTGCTGTAAATGATAATGCAGAGGATTTTCCCAAGGTTTCTGTTGACTCATATCCCACTGTAGTTATTGGGGTCAAATTTGTCTCCAATTCGGTAGATTGGGGTGATCTGTCCTTGGTTTTAAATATTGGGGAAGATTCCAGAGCTAAGCATGATGTTAAGGAGTTTAAGTATAGCCAATTGGAATTTGTTGTCTGAATGTTTTCTAATTTCATTGAGGGTACATCAACACCATAGGCCAAATACATTGAGCTGATTTCTGACTTGCTGTTCCTTCTTTTTCCATAGTGTATTTCTGTATTGTTTTAGTGATTCACCATAGTGAAGGTGTAGACTCAGGTTTACTGGGTCTCTATATTTTTGCTTGGATAGGTTTCTCAATTTCTTTCTTCGGTTTTTGCATTCTTCATCAAACCATTTGTCATTGTTGTTTATTTTCTTCGGTTTTCTGTTTGAAATGTTTAGATTTGACAGGGAAGCTGAGAGGTCAAATACACTGTTTAGATTTTCTACTGCCAAGTTTACACCTTCACTATTACAGTGGAATGTTTTGTCCAAGAAATGTGTTGTTGCCTAATTGTTTTTTGGGAGGTTTCCACACTACTTTCCTTCCATCTATAGCATTTCTTAATATTATTCAGATCCTTGGATTTGATGCCTCATGATTGAGTATTGCTCTGTTCAAGTAAACTGTGGTTTTGCTGTGATCTGATAGGGGTGTCAGTGGGCTGACTGTGAACACTCTGAGAGACTCTGGGTTGAGGTCAGTGATAAAGTATTCTACAGTACTACTGCCAAGAGATGAGTTATAAGTGTACCTACCATAGGAGTCCCCTCGAAATCTACCATTAACTATGTACATACCCAGCGTGCGACAGAGCTGCAGTAGTTGTGACACGTTTTTGTTAGTTATGTTGTCGTAGTTGTGCCTAGGTGGGCATGTGGGGGTGGTAATGCTTTACCTCCAGATAGGTGATTGTCCCCCTGTGTGCTGAGGGTGTCAGGTTCTTGTCCAGTTCTGGCATTTAGGTCGCAACAGACTAGTACATGTCCCTGTACCTGGAAATGATTGACTTCCCCCTCCAGGGTGGAGAAGCTGTCTTCATTAAAGTATAGGGATTCTAGTGGGGGGGAATAATTGTAGGTAGCACAGAGGAGGACATTTTTCTCTGTTAAGATCATTTCCTTTTGAATTTCTAACCAAAGTGAGTTGAGTTAGGTCTGCTCTATATCAAATGAGCATACCCCTTCCCTGTGTGTCCCTTCCCTGTTTCACGCCTGGTAGTTTGGTTAATCGGACCACCAGCTCTCTGTAACCTAGAGGAAAACCAGTGGGTCCATCTCCTCTATACCATGTTTCTTGTAGCATGACAATGTCTGTGTCCAGGTTCCTGATCTTTAGGCCAAAGGCAGATGACCTCAGGCCTTGGATATTCCAGGATGAGATTGTGTCCAATGTTGTAAGTTGTGTGGTTCGTCTTCAAACCAGTAAACTCTCTCTCTCACTCACTCACTCACTCACTCACTCACTCACTCCTCTCTCTGTATCTCACTCACTCACTCCTCTCTCTCACTCACTCACTCAGTCTCAGTCTGTCTGTCTCTCACTCACTCACTCAGTCTGTCTCTCACTCACTCACTCAGTCTGTCTCTCACTCACTCCTCTCTCTCACTCACTCACTCAGTCTGTCTCTCACTCACTCCTCTCTCTCACTCACACACTCAGTCTCTCTCCTCTCTCTCTCTCTCTCTCTCTCTCTCAGTCAGTCAGTCTCTCACTCACTCACTCACTCACTTTTCTCTCTCTCTCTCTCTCTCTCTCGTCTCACTCACTCAGTCTCCCACTCACTTTTCTCTCTCTCTCTCTCTCTCTCTCACTCACTCACTCACTCACTCGCTAAATCACTCACTCACACACTCACTCACTCAGTCTGTCACTCACTCACACACTCACTCACTCACCTCAATCTTTCTCTCTCTCTCCCACTCACTCACTCAGTCTCTCTCTCACTCACTCACTCAGTCTCTCCCTCAATCTTTCTCTCTCTCTCTCTCACTCACTCACTCACTGTCTCACTCACTCAGTCTCTCTCTCACTCACTGTCTCTCTCTCACTCACTCAGTCTGTCACTCACACACTCACTCACTCACTCACTCACTCAGTCTGTCTCTCACTCACTCACTGCATCCTCATTCTTCTCCCAAAGTGCTAAGACTTCCTGTCATGGATTCAAAATAACTTCCTTAAACCAATGATTACACCAAAGCAAAGCTTTTAAATCCATGATGGAAGTGTGCAAGTCCACACTTCGGAAGAAGGGTGGAGAATAGGGATGAACTGGATATCAGTGGTCTGGGCGGGTCCATCCAGAGTAGAGATCTAGGATCAGTTATTTCCATGTCCATGTAACCTTTTCCCTTGTGATTTATAAACTGCAAAACTGGTCCCAAATCAGCACTTGATACATCCAGTATGCACTTAGGTTGGGAAACCAGTGGGCCTGGGCCGTCAAGAGTAGAGAGAGAGTTAGAGGGCGATGAAAAAGCCTCATATTATTAATGTCACAGTCACTAGCCAGTAATTCAACAAAATAACTAAGGCCTCAGGCTTCTTGTTCTCCAGTTGTTAATGAGTCAACGCTGCTTATCAGTCATCATTGCTGACAGGATAGGTAGAGCCTCCCTCCCTGCCTGCCGGCCGGCCTGCCTCCCTCCACCCACTCACTGTTGTGGAGGTACCAGGCCTGTCTGTGTATTAGTCTTCATCCCAAATGGCACCCTATTCCCCATTTAGTACACTACTTTTGACAGGAATCCGTCCATTTGGGGGCGAACTTAGCGACATGTTTCCCATCAGCCCTGGCCTGGTCTGGCTGGCACACAAGGATGCCCAGTCAGCATCTGCCTCTCAAATGGCATCCTATTCCCTATATAGTGCTCATTTAGTACACTACTTTTGACAGGAATCCGTCCATTTGGGGGCGAACTTAGCGACATGTTTCCCATCAGCCCTGGCCTGGTCTGGCTGGCACACAAGGATGCCCAGTCAGCATCTGCCTCTCAAATGGCATCCTATTCCCTATATAGTGCACTACTTTTGACCAGAGTAGTGCACTATATAGGGAACATCATGCCATTTGGGACGCAGAGAGTCGGTCAACAAACAGGACGTCACCCTGGCCTGACGTAACTAGGTTAGAGATACAGAACCAGAGCTGTCTCTCAAAACAGCACCCTATTCCCTATATTCGCTCTGGTCAAAAGTAGTGCACTATACAGGGAATAGGGTGCCATTTAGGACCAACACTCAGTCAGCCAGTCATCAACAATAAATAGCACAAACTGGAAATTAGTGGTTCTTTCAGGAGGCCTGTGTTCTGCCAGAACTCGATTCCCTGAGCAAACTAAAGTGAACTGCTGGCACAGAACACAGAGGCCCTCCCTCCCTCCCTCCTGCCTTCCCTCCCTCCGTCCGGCCTGTAAATTTCACCCACATTAATGATTGGTCTACACCCATCATTTCATCTGTATTCATTATTGGTCACAGCTGGAAGTGCAGCCTCTCTCTGCCCCACTCAATCCAGCGGTCCGTTGCCCAGACGCCAGAGAGAGAATACACTGAGGAAAATAAACGATTAATCACGTTGTGTTGTGGTCTTGAGATGACACAATGGGTGCGTCTGAAATACCACCCTATTCCCTATATGGTGCACTATTTTGACCAGAGCCCTATGGGCCCTGTTTCCAATGGCCTTATGAGCCCTTGCTAAAAGAAGTGCACTACACAGGGAATAGGGTGTCATTTGATTCACAGACATTATTCCCTGAGGTCTCCACTGAGAAGGGGCACAGTCAGTGACGGGAAGTGTGTGTGTGTGTGTGTGTGTGTGTGTGTGTGTGTGTGTGTGTCATGCTGTGCGCTTATGAGTGCTACAGCGGGTGGCCACGACACCCTGGCCTGAGGTAACTTGGTTAGTGATACAGAACAGAGTTACTTTCCAAATGATACGCTGTTTCCTATATAGTGCACTACTTTTACCCAGGGTCCATAGTTTATCCATAAGGCTTTGGTCAAAAGTAGTGCACTGTATAGCGAATAGGGTACCGTTTGGTACTCAGTCTTGGCCAATCACAGCTCTAATCTGTAGCCTTCAGAGAGCCAGTCCAGTTGAACTGTTCCACTACACATCCAGCTGTGGAGAATAGATACTGTACACAATTAGAGGCTCTCTGTATAGGGGCCCAGCACAGACAAACAGCGTTGTTCTTCCCTGACTCTGACACGCTGCTCATATGGGGATTCCTTCTGCATCAAATGTTTAAATGAGCGCCGAGTCGCTGACTTATGTGAGCTCTCACTTGTATTGTTTTGCTAATATTATTGATGAGCATTTTGTTTCGGGGAGGATGAAAACAAGACACAGCAATAACATGGAGGTTTTGAAAGCATGAAAGAAGCAAGTATAGATTTTGAGACATGTTGTAGTGACAGACAGGCTTGGTCCATCTGATCGTTCATCTGTAGTCATTGATCTGCCATACTAATCGTTTTTCCTCTCTGAAACATAACATTGCATTATTTATGCTAAGTAGGCCCTTCTGTTCGGGCAATTTAAAATGAACTGCCCATTCACCGGCCACTACCGGCCATTATTGGAGCCTCTCTCCCATTCCTCTCCATCTCCCCCTCTCTCCATATATCTAGGTCTGCATCCCAAAGGGCACCATCCCCCCCCCCCCCCCCCCCATGAGCCTCAGGTCAAAAGTAGTGCACTACATTGGGAATAGGTTGCCATTTGGGGTGCAGGCACCCAGCTACCAGGCACCCAGTTACCAGGCACCCAGTTACCAGGCACCCAGTTACCAGGCACCCAGCTACCAGGCACCCAGTTACCAGGCACCCAGTTACCAGGCACCCAGTTACCAGGCACCCAGTTACCAGGCACCCAGCTACCAGGCACCCAGTTACCAGGCACCCAGTTACCAGGCACCCAGTTACCAGGCACCCAGTTACCAGGCACCCAGTTACCAGGCACCCAGGTAGCAGGCACCCAGTTAGCAGGCACCCAGCTACCAGGCACCCAGCTACCAGGCACCCAGTTACCAGGCACCCAGTTACCAGGCACCCAGTTAGCAGGCATCCAGTTAGCAGGCACCCAGTTAGCAGGCACCCAGTTAGCAGGCACCCAGTTACCAGGCACCCAGTTACCAGGCACCCAGTTACCAGGCACCCAGTTAGCAGGCACCCAGTTAGCAGGCACCCAGTTAGCAGGCACCCAGTTAGCAGGCACCCAGTTACCAGGCACCCAGTTACCAGGCACCCAGTTACCAGGCACCCAGTTAGCAGACACCCAGTTACCAGGCACCCAGTTACCAGGCAGCACAGCTGTGTCATAGTTTAGGTCAGACACACAACATTAAGCCAGATGTACCTTTTAAAAGGGGCAATCTGAGATTAGAAAAACAACAAAGCAGTAACCCTAAACAGCTGAAGGATGGGTCTGGAGAAATGTAAAGCCCAAAAATCAGCTAGATTATTCAAGAATCAATGGCTATACTGCATATTTTTTTTTACATTTAACAAAAAAAACATTTCAATCATTAATTTAATGTATGTACCAATCACAGAAAAAACGACTAGACAACCAGATTTACCAGAGTCCCAGTTGATGGACAGTAGTGCAAAACCGCTCTTAGCTACAAACAACAAGGGCCTGTGATTCCATTGGTTTGTTCTTGCATGGTCAATTCTGCACCAATACAAACCCTAATCGAATGTGACATATTTCTGAATGTGAGAAGTCCTTTTTGCAAAACTCGTGTTAAATTGCCAAAATAATCTCTACGTGAAGAATCACACACATTTTAAGGTCTACGCCCTCTCAGGTTCATACATCAGGACTTGATTATCTTTCTGCATCTCATCAATGTCTTGAATTTGATAATTGCAATCTTCGTTTCTATTTGATTTCATTAGCATGTTCCCAACACTGACCTCGGTCACATCCCAAGTGCCACCCTATTTCCGACGTAGTGCACTACTTTTAACCAGAGCTCTATTGGCCCTGGTCAAAAGTAGTGCCCTATATAGGGAATAGGGTGGCACTTGGGACGAGCCCTCATCTCAGTATCTGCATAAATTTGTTTACCATTGCTACCCCACAGCAGTATACAGTACAGCTTCTCACTGACTCACATTGGCCACTCCTCCAACTGCTCTATACACATTTCTCATGCAGAAGCACAGAAAAAAAATACAATTATGCATAATTCAACAACAGACAGTGAAAACAGCTGATGTAGTTAAAGTAGGTGCGTGTGTTTGCATGCTTTTAAATTCCTGGGGTTCTGTGTGGGTGCACATCACATCTGCAAGAGTGAGCATATTGACGTGAGATAATATAGGCTACTGTGTGTCTGAGTTGGGCTGAATAAGTAACACTGCCAACTCTAGTCCACATGTAATCCCTGCATGGGAAACCAGGGATCGCTCCCCAGTCCAAGATTCTGTCTCCCCAAATCTATGTATCCTACTGTCTGAATAAATACAAAATACATCAAAAATATATACTTGTAAATAATGTATACATATAAAAAAAAAATGATATAGGGTACTGTTTTGTAGTGTTAGTGAGACTGTTACAGTGGTTAATCTGTGGGACTGTAACAGTGGTTAGTCTGTGGGACTGTTACAGTGGTTAGTCTGTGAGACTGTAACAGTGGTTAATCTGTGGGACTGTAACAGTGGTTAGTCTGTGGGACTGTAACAGTGGTTAGTCTGTGGGACTGTAACAGTGGTTAGTCTGTGGGACTGTAACAGTGGTTAGTCTGTGGGACTGTAACAGTGGTTAATCTGTGAGACTGTAACAGTGGTTAATCTGTGAGACTGTTACAGTGGTTAATCTGTGGGACTGTAACAGTGGTTAATCTGTGGGACTGTAACAGTGGTTAGTCTGTGGGACTGTAACAGTGGTTAGTCTGTGGGACTGTAACAGTGGTTAGTCTGTGGGACTGTAACAGTGGTTAGTCTGTGGGACTGTAACAGTGGTTAGTCTGTGGGACTGTAACAGTGGTTAGTCTGTGGGACTGTAACAGTGGTTAGTCTGTGGGACTGTAACAGTGGTTAATCTGTGAGACTGTTACAGTGGTTAATCTGTGGGATTAGTGAGACTGTTACAGTGGTTAATATGTGGGACTGTAACAGTGGTTAATCTGTGGGACTGTAACAGTGGTTAATCTGTGAGACTGTAACAGTGGTTAATCTGTGAGACTGTAACAGTGGTTAATCTGTGAGACTGTAACAGTGGTTAATCTGTGGGACTGTAACAGTGGTTAATCTGTGGGACTGTAACAGTGGTTAGTCTGTGGGACTGTTACAGTGGTTAGTCTGTGGGACTGTAACAGTGGTTAATCTGTGGGACTGTAACAGTGGTTAGTCTGTGGGACTGTAACAGTGGTTAGTCTGTGGGACTGTTACAGTGGTTAGTCTGTGGGACTGTAACAGTGGTTAATCTGTGGGACTGTAACAGTGGTTAATCTGTGAGACTGTTACAGTGGTTAATCTGTGAGACTGTAACAGTGGTTAGTCTGTGGGACTGTTACAGTGGTTAGTCTGTGGGACTGTAACAGTGGTTAGTCTGTGAGACTGTAACAGTGGTTAGTCTGTGGGACTGTTACAGTGGTTAGTCTGTGGGACTGTAACAGTGGTTAATCTGTGGGACTGTAACAGTGGTTAGTCTGTGGGACTGTTACAGTGGTTAGTCTGTGGGACTGTAACAGTGGTTAATCTGTGGGACTGTAACAGTGGTTAATCTGTGAGACTGTTACAGTGGTTAATCTGTGAGACTGTAACAGTGGTTAGTCTGTGGGACTGTTACAGTGGTTAGTCTGTGGGACTGTAACAGTGGTTAGTCTGTGAGACTGTAACAGTGGTTAATCTGTGAGACTGTTACAGTGGTTAATCTGTGGGATTAGTGAGACTGTTACAGTGGTTAATATGTGGGACTGTAACAGTGGTTAATCTGTGGGACTGTAACAGTGGTTAATCTGTGAGACTGTAACAGTGGTTAATCTGTGAGACTGTAACAGTGGTTAATCTGTGAGACTGTAACAGTGGTTAGTCTGTGGGACTGTAACAGTGGTTAGTCTGTGGGACTGTTACAGTGGTTAGTCTGTGGGACTGTTACAGTGGTTAATCTGTGAGACTGTAACAGTGGTTAATCTGTGGGACTGTAACAGTGGTTAGTCTGTGGGACTGTAACAGTGGTTAGTCTGTGGGACTGTAACAGTGGTTAGTCTGTGGGACTGTAACAGTGGTTAGTCTGTGGGACTGTAACAGTGGTTAGTCTGTGGGACTGTAACAGTGGTTAGTCTGTGGGACTGTTACAGTGGTTAGTCTGTGGGACTGTTACAGTGGTGAGTCTGTGAGACTGTAACAGTGGTTAGTCTGTGGGACTGTAACAGTGGTTAGTCTGTGGGACTGTAACAGTGGTTAGTCTGTGGGACTGTAACAGTGGTTAGTCTGTGGGACTGTAACAGTGGTTAGTCTGTGGGACTGTTACAGTGGTTAGTCTGTGGGACTGTAACAGTGGTTAGTCTGTGGGACTGTAACAGTGGTTAGTCTGTGGGACTGTAACAGTGGTTAGTCTGTGGGACTGTAACAGTGGTTAGTCTGTGGGACTGTAACAGTGGTTAGTCTGTGGGACTGTAACAGTGGTTAATCTGTGGGATTAGTGGGACTGTAACAGTGGTTAGTCTGTGGGACTGTAATAGTGGTTCATCTGTGGGATTAGTGGGACTATTACAGTGGTTAGTCTGTGGGACTGTTACAGTGGTTAATCTGTGGGACTGTAACAGTAGTTAGTCTGTGGGACTGTTACAGTGGTTAATCTGTGGGACTGTAACAGTGGTTAATCTGTGGGACTGTAACAGTGGTTAGTCTGAGACTGTAACAGTGGTTAGTCTGTGGGATTAGTGGGACTGCAACAGTGGTTAGTCTGTGGGACTGTAACAGTGGTTAGTCTGTGGGACTGTTACAGTGGTTAATCTGTGGGATTAGTGGGACTGTAACAGTGGTTAGTCTGTGGGACTGTTACAGTGGTTAATCTGTGGGACTGTTACAGTGGTTAATCTGTGGGACTGTAACAGTGGTTAGTCTGTGGGACTGTTACAGTGGTTAATCTGTGGGATAGTAATGTAGAACAGGGAGAGAAACTGTGTGCTTGTATCTAACCCCCATCAGTCAACAATGACTGCTCAAATCAATGAATATGAAAGGATGATTTCCTGCCAATCGTAGGGTTTTTTATTGATAGATGTGTGTGTGTCCACTGGGAGCAGTGTGTGTAACATATTGTCTCCATTGAGGGCTCTCCTAATCAAACCTCTATGGCTCTACTGATCATGCCAGGCTTACACAATAATGTGGGTGTAGCCTATTGTATGCGCGAGTGTGTGTGTGTGTGTGTGTGTGTGTGTGTGTGTGTGTGTGTGTGTGTGTGTGTGTGTGTGTGTGTGTGTGTCACACACAGACAGACCTGTGCAAGTGTAAATCACACACATTCTTCAAAAACAATAGCAGAAATTCCATTGGAGTTCGGGGGGAAAGGAGCTTGGTGACTACCTTGTAATGACACAGTAACAACTAAAAACTGAAGGGTGACAGTAGAGGAGGATGAGACTAGAGGAGGATGAGACTAGAGGAGGATGAGACTAGAGGAGGATGAGACTAGAGGAGGATGAGACTAGAGGAGGGTGAGACTAGAGGAGGGTGAGACTAGAGGAGGGTGAGACTAGAGGATCGTGAGACTAGAGGAGGATGAGACTAGAGGAGGATGAGACTAGAGGAGGATGAGACTAGAGGAGGATGAGACTAGAGGAGGATGAGACTAGAGGAGGATGAGACTAGAGGAGGGTGAGACTAGAGGATCGTGAGACTAGAGGAGGGTGACAGAAGAGGAGGGGGAGACTAGAGGAGGGTGACAGAAGAGGAGGGGGAGACTAGAGGAGGGTGACAGAAGAGGAGGGGGAGACTAGAGGAGGGTGACAGAAGAGGAGGGGGAGACTAGAGGAGGGTGACAGAAGAGGAGGGGGAGACTAGAGGAGGGTGACAGAAGAGGAGGGGGAGACTAGAGGAGGGTGACAGAAGAGGAGGGGGAGACTAGAGGAGGGTGACAGAAGAGGAGGGGGAGACTAGAGGAGGGTGACAGAAGAGGAGGGGGAGACTAGAGGAGGGTGAGACTAGAGGAGGGTGAGAGAAGAGGAGGGGGAGACTAGAGGATCGTGAGACTAGAGGAGGGGGAGAGAAGAGGAGGGGGAGACAAGAGGATCGTGAGACTAGAGGAGGGTGAGACTAGAGGAGGCTGAGAATAGAGGAGGCTGAGAATAGAGGAGGGTGAGACTAGAGGATTGAGAGTCTAGAGGAGGGTGACAGAAGAGGAGGGTGAGACTAGAGGAGGGTGACAGAAGAGGAGGGTGAGACTAGAGGAGGGTGAGAATAGAGGAGGGTGACAGAAGAGGAGGGTGAGACTAGAGTAGGGTGAGACTAGAGTAGGGTGAGAATAGAGGAGGGTGAGAATAGAGGATTGTGAGACTAGAGGAGGGTGACAGAAGAGGAGGGTGAGACTAGAGGAGGGTGAGAATAGAGGAGGGTGACAGAAGAGGAGGGTGAGACTAGAGTAGGGTGAGAATAGAGGAGGGTGAGAATAGACGAGGGTGAGACTAGACGAGGGTGAGACTAGACGAGGGTGACAGTAGAGGAGGGTGACAGTAGAGGAGGGTGACAGAAGACAAGGGTGACAGTAGAGGGTGACAGTAGAGGAGGGTGACAGTAGAGGATGGTGAGACTAGGAGGGTGACAGTAGAGTAGGGTGAGAGTAGAGGGTGACAGTAGAGGAGGGTGAGACTAGGAGGGTGTGAGTAGAGGAGGGTGACAGTAGGAGGGTGACAGTAGAGGAGGGTGAGACTAGGAGGGTGACCGTAGAGGAGGGTGACAGTAGAGGAGGGTGAAAGTAGAGGAGGGTGACAGTAGAGGAGGGTGACAGTAGAAGATTAGAGTAGAGAAGGATGAGAGTAGTAGAGGAGGGTGAAACTTGAAAAGGGTGAGAGTAGAAGAGGATGAGAGTATAGGAGGGTGACAGTAGAGGAGAGTGACAGTAGAGGAGGGTGACAGTAGAGGAGGGTGACCGTAGAGAAGACTAGAAGAGGGTGAGACTAGAGGAGAGTGAGACTAGAAGAGGGTGAGACTAGAAGAGTGTGAGACTATAGGAGGTTGAGAGTAGAGGAGGGTGACAGTAGAAGAGGGTGACAGTAGAGGAGAGGAGGGTCACAGGAGAGGAGAGGAGGGTCACAGGAGAGGATGAGAGTAGAGGAGGGTGAGAGTAGAGGAGGGTGAGAGTAGAGGAGGGTGACAGTAGAGAAGACTAGAAGAGGGTGAGACTCGGAGGGTGTGAGTAGAGGAGGGTGTGAGTAGAGGAGGGTGAGAGTAGGAGGGTGAGACTAGG
The DNA here is from genome assembly GCF_057628025.1 of Oncorhynchus mykiss. Lineage (NCBI taxonomy): Eukaryota > Metazoa > Chordata > Actinopteri > Salmoniformes > Salmonidae > Oncorhynchus > Oncorhynchus mykiss. The sequence continues at coordinate 83,875,105 of NC_143029.1, read as the reverse complement.
AGGGTGACAGTAGAGGAGGGTGACAGTAGAGGAGGGTGACAGTAGAAGATGAGTAGAGAAGGATGAGAGTAGTAGAGGAGGGTGAAACTGGAAAAGGGTGAGAGTAGAAGAGGATGAGAGTATAGGAGGGTGACAGTAGAGGAGAGTGACAGTAGAGGAGGGTGACAGTAGAGGAGGGTGACCGTAGAGAAGACTAGAAGAGGGTGAGACTAGAGGAGGGTGAGACTAGAAGAGGGTGAGACTAGAGGAGGGTGAGACTAGAAGAGGGTGAGACTAGAAGAGGGTGAGACTAGAAGAGGGTGAGACTAGAAGAGGGTGAGACTAGAATAGTGTGAGACTAGAGGAGGTTGAGAGTAGAAGAGGGTGACAGTAGAGGAGAGGAGGGTCACAGGAGAGGATGAGAGTAGAGGAGGGTGAGAGTAGAGGAGGGTGACAGTAGAGAAGACTAGACGAGGGTGAGACTAGAGGAGGGTGAGACTAGAAGAGGGTGAGACTAGAAGAGGGTGAGACTAGAAGAGTGTGAGACTAGAGGAGGTTGAGAGTAGAGGAGGGTGACAGTAGAGGGTGAGAGTAGAATAGGGTGAGAGTAGAATAGGGTGACAGTAGAAGAGGGTGACAGTAGACGAGGGTGACAGTAGACGAGGGTGAGAGTAGATGAGGGTGAGAGTAGACGAGGGTGAGAGTAGACGAGGGTGAGAGTAGACGAGGGTGAGAGTAGAAGAGGGTGAGAGTAGAAGAGGGTGAGACTATCCTAGAGGTAATGAGAGAGATTCTTACCAAAGACAATGAAGTTGCTCTGAACAGAGGCTGCCAGTAGTGTCAATAAACTCAGAGTCCATAGATTTGGGACCAGGTAAGAAGGGAATGCCATGGTTGGTTGGTTCGTCTCAATCCTCGGGAGGTTTAGGCAGGATGCAGGGGAGAGGAGCACGGGAGTGTTACCTGCGGGGGGGAGAGGAGCACCGGAGTGTTACCTGCGGGGGGAGCACCGGAGTGTTCGTTACCTGCGGGGGGAGAGGAGCACCGGAGTGTTACCTGCGGGGGGAGAGGAGCACCGGAGTGTTACCTGCGGGGGGAGAAGAGAGTAGCACTGGAGCTACCTGTCGGAGGAGGTCGATAAAACAAGAACAAGCCGTTCGGGATAAATTGGTTGCGTTCTGATCGGTTGGCGGGTGCTTAATGCACTTTTGGACATCGTTGCTCACGCGCTTCTCCGTGGGTTTCGTAGATCTGCTGCCTGTGTCATATCGTACCGGGAGCAACGCGGTGATCGAGCCTACCACCGTAAAAGGCAACGTTCTAAATCACTAAGGGCGGAAAATCAGTGTGGGCTGTCATTACCCTAAATGTATTCAATTGATGTCTAAATGTATTCAAGCTCTGGAGTATAAGTGGGATGTTTTCTGGGCCCAAAACAACTCTAGTTAATTACAAATATCACAAATGAACCAAATCCAAATTCCCCTTGTTGGCCAAGCAAAACGTCGGAATGGACAGCAAAATGCTTGCACCTGTCGCCCGCTGAGAATTGCCTGACGGTGCTTCTCTCCTCACATGACACAGATGTAGCACACACGGTGTCACTATAATACCCTCAGCCTCTCACACACACACACACTGAAATAGCCTTACATGGCGGCCGAGCCAAGGCTAGGATCTATCCTCGATATTCTCCTTCGCCATTCGGTTCAGCGCGGGCCATGGCTAGAGAGAGGTTGCCAGTGGGACGGACGGGCGGGCGAATAGGGCGGGGATATGATGGGGGGGGGTGCCGATGAAAAAACAGAACTGATTTGTAGAATAACGTTAGTGCTGATCACCACCTTTAAGGGGTTGGATAAATCCAATCTAAAGATAGGTCCTATAGTCCAGTGGTTCCCAACCTTGGGTACTAGGACCCCTAGGAGCACTTGGCCTGTCCAAAGGGGGTACTTGAGAAGTCTCATGAGACCATAGGTCTGCTGGTAAAATGCACATGGGGGGGTACTTCAGGGGTCCTCGGGCAGAGCTACATGCAGTTAGTGGCAGGCTACAGTAACCGGGAAAGGATGGGAACCACTGCTACAGCCCAGAAGGCACCTGCAATGCTGCTGGATGCCGCGTAGAAACGAGGAAGGAGCCCGGTATGGTTTATCGTGCCTCCTCCTTTCCCTAGCCTGCCTATACGTAGAAATGAAGGCGCACACCGTTGTAGATTGTAGTAACACGACCAATGATAAAAGCCTTGCATGCAGGAAAGGGAGGGGAGAGATGGCGAGGCATAACGTAGCCTACAGTCCAATAACAAAAAGCATATTCGCACTAAATTATACAACGCGTCTAGTATTGTATTCCCGGGTCAAGATAATGCTTTATCTCCAGCACCTGCCAGTAGCCTAGGCAACTGGGTGAGGCGCACGCAGGAACATTCCAGGACACGAAAGCATAGTATTTACAACAGTGACAGGTGTCGATCGTTTGTTACAGCCCGGACACAGCCAACAACAGTAATATTGTTAGGGACATAACAGTATACACACCGAAATAGGCCTGCCTCTGGATTCTCGATCCTGAACGGATAGGCTATTTGTCACCGTTGGTTCTGGAAGTGGTCCCTGTATTGCAGGAAAACTGGCGCTTGCTCTGATGCCTCCCTGGATCTGTCTATATTGACTTTTTCCTTCCTTCTTCGGATTGTTGTTTTTCTAGCTGTTCCCTCTCTCTCTCTCCACGGCTACCGTTTACTGCAGCAAAAACAGTCTGTCTGAAAGAAAGGAGGTGGCGTGTGGAGGGGGAGGGAGCGAGGGGGAGGGGACTTTAATACGATTTGGCCCGTACCATTCGGATAAGAGGGCAAGAGCATACTGCCTGGGAGAGGGATATACATGCAGGGCAGATAGAAATAGATACACTATGAAAAAAAGTATGTGGACACCCCTTCAAATCTGTGGATTCGGATATTTCAGCCACACCCGTTGCTGACAGGTGTATAAAATCGACCACAGGCCATGCAATCTCCACAGACAAACAGAGCTGCCGGGTCAATTGTAAGTGCTGTTATTGTGAAGTACAAACATCTAGGAGCAACAACAGCTCAGCCGCAAAGTGGTCGGCCACACAAGCTCAGAGAAGGGGACTGCCAATGTTGTGCTTAAAAATCGTCTGTCTTCTGTTGCAATAATCACTACCGAGTTCCAAACTGTTTTCTGGAAGCAACATCAGCACAAAGAACTGTTCATTGGGAGCTTCATGAAATGGGTTTCCATGACCGAGCAGCTGCACACAAGCCTAAGATCACCATGTACGATGCCAAGCATCAGCTGGAGTGTCACCATTGGACCAGTGTAAACGTGTTTTCTGGAGTGATGAATCACACTTCACAATCTGTCAGTCCGACGAACGAATCTGTGTTTGGCGGATGCCAGGAGAACGTTACCTGCCAGAACGCAGAGTGCCAACTATAACGTTTGGTGGAGGAGGAATAATGGCCTGGGCTGTTTTTCATGGTTCGGACTAGGCCTCTTAGTTCCAGTGAAGGGAAATATTAATGCTACAGCATGCAATGACATTCTAAACGATTTTGTGCTTCCAACTTTGTGGCAACAGCTTGGGGAAGCCCCTTTCCTGTTTCAGCATAGCAATGCCCCCGTGCACAAAGTGAGTTCCATACAGAAATGGTTTGTCAAGGTTGGTGTGGAAGACCTTGACTGGCCTGCACAGAGCCCTGACCTCAACCCCATCAAACACCTTTGGGATGAATCGTAAGGCCGACTGCGAGCCAGGTCTAATCGCCCAACATCAGTGCGCAACCTCACTATTGCTCTTGTGGCTGAATGGAAGTAAGTCCCCGCAGCAATGTTCCAACGTCTAGTAGAAAGCCTTCCCAGAAGAGTGGAGGCTGTGATTTTGGAATGAGATTTTAGACAACCAGGTGTCCACATACTTTTGGTCATATAGTGTATATTGGAGAAAGAAAAACTGAGATGTCATATTCATATAGACTGTATCCTATACCCAAATATGTTATTTGTCATATCATCGAAAAATAATAGGCTAATTGTTTTTTCTGAATTGTTCTTATTTTATCTAGTTTCTCTATTATTATAGATGTAATAGCCTAGGTAGTGGTAGTAGGCTAGTCCCCAATGCCCATAGATAAGAGTTAGGTCTAGCTTCATCAGTCATGAATCAATGTTTTTCTCTGCTTTCCGTTAGGGAGTAGCCTTTTTGACTGACAGCGCGAGACGTTGTCTTTCTGAGTGGAGTCACAACGCTCAAGGCCCGACAGACTGTACTGGTTGGTGGGTGTTCAGTGGAGGAGGGTGGGGTGGGGGGCGTTCAACTCGCGAGGGGATTAAGGATTAGTTTTGCATGCGGATTAGTTCGTGTGTAGGGGGAGACATGGGGTTAAAATGGTGGCTGGCGCGGAGGCACGAAAAGCCCTATCACCATAGGCGACAAGCAGAAGGCAGGAAAAAAATCCATCTTAAACTGGGCGGAGATAGGAGAGGGGATCACCAGACAGCTGAAGTAGCAGCAGGAATGTTTTTTGCTAAATGTAATGCCTCTGTTTAAAATTAAATATAGACACAGGCCTTCTTATGCCTACTCATTCCAGCTTTTATACATCCGTTATAATTCAAATGTGGTTGTTGAATTCGCTGTTAGAGAAGACTGAAATTCAAGGCTCTATACAGCAACAACAAAAAGTCACTGACGCGGCATGAGAGTGCAGGACAGCTCCAGGTGCTGAAAACAGAAGCGCACCGCCACGAGTTGTCGTTGCGCGCTCTTTCCTGTATGTATCCTCATCAGCAACATAGTGTCCTATATGTCATTTGGGCTTTTTAGAGATTATGATGACTATTATGATGATGATTTAGACCTAGAATGGTCTACTATTTAATTTGTGCAATTAAAAAACTAAAAAAACATCTGCACACGGGCGCGTGCGTGTTTGTAATGAGTCCCATGTTCAATGTGTGTTTTTGTTAATTGTTTTGTAAAATATAACTTAGACCAAATGTATAATTAAAAGACACTCATTATTGCCTATATTTAAAATTATCATAATTTCTCACATACTGGCAGTCCGAGAGGGTAGGCCTATAGCCTATTATATATTATATTGACTTGTGGATGAATGTGTGAATGAATTCAGATCACATGAAAGAAATGATACGTGGTGGAGGGGAGAGGGGGGTGAATGGAAAGAGATGGGTGTCGGGACTTAACAAAATGTTGAGCTGAAGCTGTAGTCTTCCGAGGTAAAGTGTTTGATGAGGAGAGTCAGCCTACCGAGTACAGCATGCATTGTGCATACGTCACTGATAACGATACCCCGGTGCTGCGATGAGAACTGATTGTAAATGGAATACAATGTGTGGGCGGGAGAAACCCAAAAGCATCTATCTGTTATGGAGATTACATGTTTCATTTTAAATAAAAATGGCATTATCTAGCCGTGTATCCAGCGCCACATTTGGATACTAAGCATACATTCGAATGGACAGAATTGTTTGTATAATGCAATAAAAATTATGCTTCAATTGGCCAATTTAGTAAATTTATTTTTTCTAAAAAGCAGACCAGCTCCTTAGCAAACCCATCTCTGCCGGGACTCGAACCCGGAGCCTCTGGATTAGAAGTCCAGCGCGCTATTCCATTGCGCCACAGAGACTGAGCCTCACCATTGGATGAAAAGCGTGTTTATATTCCGCTTTTATAACGGTATTGACCATCCTCATGACATAACGCAGCATCAGGACCACTTGGCTGCTTTTCCCGGACAGACCGATAGGTGCGCATCACTATTCAGCGCCAAGATGGCGACATATGTCTCTGTTTGTTTCATCTGAGGGATAAACGAACGTCTTTGATGTAATCTATAAATCAAATCGAATTGTATTGGTCACATACACAAAATTAGCAATGTTATTGCAGGTGTAGCGAAATGCTTTAGTTCCTAGCTCCAACAGTGTAGCAGTATCTAACAATTCACAACAATACACACAAATCTAAAAGTAAAATAACGGAATTAAGAAATATATAAATATTAGGATGAGCGTAGTCGGAGCGGGATTGACTACAGTACAGTAGAATATATACATAGGACATGAGTAAAACGGTATGTAAACATTAACGTGACTGCTGTTCCATTATTAAATTGCAGTGATCCCATGTCTATGTACAAAGGGCAGCAGCCTCGACGGTGCAGAGTTGAGTAACCGGGTGGTTGCTGGCTGGTGATGGCTATTTAAGAGTCTGATGGCCTTGAAAATAAGCTGTTTTTCATTCCCTCGGTGCCAGCATTGATGCACCTGTACTGACCTCACCTTCTGGATGATAGCGGGGTGGACAGGCCGTGGCTCGGGTGGTTAATGTCCTTAATGATCTTTTGGCCTTCCTGTGACATTGGGTGCTCTAGGTGTCCTGGAGGGCAGGCAGTCTGCCCCCGGTGATACGTTGGGCAGACCGCACCACCCTCTGGAGAGCCCTGCGGGTGCGGGCGGTGCAGTTGCTGTACCAGCCAGTGATACAGCTCGACAGGATGCTCTCAATTGTGCATCTGTAAAGGTTTGTGAGGGTCTTACGGGCCAAGCCGAATATCTTCAGCCTCAGAGAAAAATGTATGTAATGCAGACCAATATATGTGCTCTATAAACATGGACCTGTGTTTCTGGCCATCATGTCACATGAACTACATTTTAAACTTGATTTTTTTTAATGCCTTTTCCAGAAAAGATAATTACACAAAAAAAATGAAAGATATTGTCTGAGGATGGATCTGACATGAAAAGGGGAGAGTAATGAAAAAGCTTTTTATTTTAAGGTTAAAACCCAGGTCATGTGACATGATCGCCCAACACAGAGGGCTCCATCTGTAAAATATGATTATAAGTGTATTTGTAATAATGTAATAACTTGTAAATATCAGAAAAGCATCCGATAAAATGAGCTCTCACTCCTCTTTCAGCAAACTAAACGGTGTCAGGTAGCCTACTCGGTGCTTCCATTGAGAATGAAGAAACTATACATTTTCACACACAAAAACATGACAATATACAGGATATAAATAGCCTAGGGCTGAGCACTTCAGCTTTTACAGTTGGCCATGTATGATTGGATTACAAAAATGAAGGAATACAAATCAGTGTTCCATCATGCAAATCAGTGTTCCATCATGCAAATCAGTGTTCCATCATGCAAATCAGTGTTCCATCATTTTTTATGATATACTATTGCACCCATTTAGTGTCCTCCCAGGTGGAAATCAGTTCTTGATTACAAAGGAAAAAAGCGAACAGTCTTCAAGTCCAGATCTAAATTTTCCTGCAGTATTAGAAAGGACATTTGCAACAATCATACTAAGCAATCATGTTGGCAATGTGTGTTCTTCTGAAAATGCACAAATGCAAAAGGACAATATAATTAAGTGCACAAAACTGCCCTTTCCATGACGGACTGACCAAATGAACACAGGTGAAAGCTATGATCCCTTATTGATGTCACTTGTTCAATGTGTGTAGATTAAGGGGAGACTGATTAAATTATTTTTAAGCCTCGAGACAATTGAGACATGGATTGTGTATGTGTGCAATCCAAGGTTGAATGGGCAATAAAATATTTAAGTGCCTTTGAACAGGGTATGGTAGTAGGTTCCAGACGCACCGGTTTGTGTCATGAATTGCAACGCTGCTGGGTTGTTCACGCTCAACACTTTCCCCATGTGTATCAAGAATTGTCCACCACCCGAAAGACACTCAGCCAACTTGACACAACTGTGGGGATTGATGCCTTGTAGAGTCCATGTCCCAGCGAATTGAACATGTTCTGAGGGGCAAAAGAGGGGCTGTGCAACTCAATATCAGGAAGGTGTTCTTAATGTTTTGTACACTCAGCGTATAAGTTATCGTGTTGACCATCTCATTGATAATGTATTTACCAAAGCAGGTTCCGCCCCATGGGACAACATTTCACTGTTACGAAATAATATTGGAACAGTAGGTGGGTCTTTCATTGTGTTACATTCGTCATTGACTGTGCACACACAGGCCCCGTATTCCAAATGGCAACCTATTCCCTATGTAGTGCACTACATTTGACCAAAAGGGAATAGGGTATTATTTAAGACACTCGGCGCATGCACACACACACACTAAGGTTGAGGCCCACCATTACGTCACAACATGGTATTCCCTTCAGACTGCAACAAACCAAACATGATTAGGTGCAGAAGGAGCTCCTGTGTGGCTCAGTGGGAGCTGAAGCCTCAGGCAACTTTGTAGCTAGTTCAGAAAACATCAATCGTTTCAAACATAATTGTGCGCACATCCAATAACACGCAGGTGTTAATGACCTCGTGGAGTAAAGACTCATATCCACAGTGGAAAATGCTGCACACAAACTGCGGGGAGAAGTCATCAATATTTCAGAAAAAAACATAACTCAAGTCACAGGCTGCCTTTTTTCTACCCAAAACGCTGTTGGTGGAGAGAAAACAACGTAATGGACTCGGATGGAGACAAAAGTTCTCCCGGAGAGGGCTACTGTAGACAGAAATGACTGGAGCTGACACACAAGAGTAAGATCTGACTGGCAAAGTGGCATTACTGGTGATTTGATGCTCTGGGTGATCTACATGAGGATCTATTGCAGATAAATGACATCACAGGTGACAGATTTAGGACACATGATGAGGTAACTCTTATCCCAAATAGCACCCCCGTTTCCCCACATAGTGCACTACTTTTGAACAGAGCCCAATGGGCATCAAGTCAAAAGTAGTGCACTTCATAGGGAGCCGTTTGTGCTGTTGACATCATTGTTCCTCCCATAATTGGTGATAAAAATGTAATCATATTCAGTTAGATAACAAACCGGGTGATGTTAGGGTCATCTTTCCAATATTTTGGTTTCATTTCTTCCATCACACAACACTGTCATTTTGTAGCACCCATTCTGTTTAATTGATTTCACTAATATATTACATGCATTTCACTTGACATTAAACTTGAGCACAGCCAGCCTGGTCTCATAGACTAGACATAACATAGTACATCTAAATCCGGCACCCTCAAATTAGTATGATATGATACGTTTGATATGGTTACATAAAAGGTGATATTTGATATGGTTACAGAAGGTTACTTAAGGCAACAATGAAAGTAGTGGTTGGATGGGTGAATAACGTGAACATCTAGCAACCCAAATAATGAATGAGTGTTTGAAACTAATCACGGACAATTTTAGCAACTACTTATGAATTTTTAAAGATATTCCTTTCACCCCTAAATCTACCCAACATTAGAATTCGAATTCGAATTAGAATTCTTAACATATATGTTTTGCAAATTTGTAACATATTATACAAATTCCAATTTATAACATACCCAATGCGAAACATCCACAAATGAATATATACCATAAGAAACATAGCATAACGTAGTAATTGAGTGATTTACATGTATTATGTTACGTCTACCCCGGGGACCATGTTAACCGATTGACCAGGATAAACCTTTCCATGATAAAAACCACAAAACATTTGATGTATTTATACATTTATCCATTCAATTACTGTGTTGGTGACACAAAGAGCAGAATATATAACAAACAGAACAACCCCTTCATCACCTCACTCCATACTCTCTCCGCCTCCGTTTCTCCACCGCGCTGCTCACATGTATGCAATGGCAGCAATGGAGGTCAGTATTGACAGCGCGATGACCACGTAGCCCGAGCGATACACCTCAGGAAGCGTAAATCCCTTACCACTGTCCCAGAACTTAGACAGAGAGCGACAGGAGAGATAGAGAGACAGAAAGAGAGGCGAGAGAGAGACAGAAAGAGAGAGAGAGACAGAAAGAGAGAGAGAGACAGAAAGAGCGAGAGAGACAGAAAGAGCGAGAGAGGAGAGAGAGACAGAAAAGAGAGAGACAGAAAGAGAGAGAGAAGAGAGAGAGACGAGACAGACAGAAAGAGAGAGACAGGAGAGAGACAGGAGAGAGAGAGAGACAGAAAGAGGCGAGAGAGACACAGGAGAGAGACAGAAAGAGGGAGAGAAGAGAGAGACAGATAGAGACACAGGAGAGAAAGACACAGGAGAGAGAGAGACAGAAAGAGAGAGAGACAGAGAGAGACACATGAGAGAGACAGAAAGAGAGAGAGAAGAGAGAGACAGATAGAGACACAGGAGAGAAAGACACAGGAGAGAGAGAGAGACAGAAAGAGAGAGAGAGAGACAAAAAGAACAGTAAAGAACGAGAGAAAGAAAAGGAGGATACATTAAAGGACAGACATCAACCAGGACTAACATAGAACTATATTAGTTTTAAGGCAATGACCTAGTGTTACGCGCTGTGGACTTTACTTACCAGATGGCGGATTCCATTCAAGGTGTGGTAGGACAGAGGGAAGGCAATGCCAAACTTAGCTAGGCCGAGTAGAGCAGGGCCAATGGACAGGGAGTGGATCAGGTCAAGGTAGTAAGGGTAGCTATCTGGCAACACCAACGCTAAGAGAGCAAACGCCGATATACCTGAAAGACAGGGGACAACATTATGTTTTTAGGACTGTGATCTTGTGGTCTTTTCCATGCAGCGTAGCCTAGTGGTTAGAGCGTTGGACTAGTAACCGAAAGGTTGCAAGATTGACTCCCCGAGCTGACAAGGTACAAATCTGTCGTTCTGCCCTGAACAAGGTAGTTAACCCACTGTTCCTAGGCCATCATTGAAAATAAGAATTTGTTCCTAACTGACTTGCCTAGTTAAATAAAGGTAAATAAAAAATGAAAAGAGGAGTAGGGTGAAGTTGCCACTAGACGTTGATCTTGGGGTCAGTTTTTGAATTACCCACAATAATGGTTCAGGGAAAGGTTGACCCTGGAGTGTGCTGTAAGAAGTTAGTATATTAATTATACCTCCACTGAGTCCAACTCCCGTGCCTCTGTGTGTGATGGACATCATCATAGGCACCGACCACCTGCAAGACACAGGGTACCATGACAACACACGACAAGACACAGGGTACCATGACAACACACGACAAGACACAGGGTACCATGACAACACACGGCAAGGCACATGTACAGTATACAAACACAGCATTTGTAGTTCACACTGGATATAAACCCTGTCAATACCTAAAGATAGGTCCCTTGTGTTTTACCTGGTCACGTGACCCAATGGTAATATCTAACCCATCCACTGTTAAGAGCAAAATCAATAAAAGGCTCTTTACATAATTAGTAGGGTTGGAACGGTACACGTATTCCTACCAAACCGTTTGGTACAGGGACCTCGGTTTCTGTCTGAACTGTGAGTCCGAATGAATACTTACAAAAATAGTGTATATGGAAGACAACAACAACCACTAGGCCCAAAGGCCACGCCCACACTGTAAACCACTAGGCCCAAAGGCTACGCCCACACAGTAAACAACTAGGCCCACACTGTAATCCACTAGGCCCAAAGGCTACGCCCACACAGTAAACAACTAGGCCCACACTGTAATCCACTAGGCCCAAAGGCTACGCCCACAATGTAAACCACTAGGCCCAAAGGCTACGCCCACAATGTAAACCACTAGGCCCAAAGGCTACGCCCACACTGTAAACCACTAGGCCCAAAGGCTACGCCCACACTGTAAACCACTAGGCCCAAAGGCTACACCCACACTGTAATCCACTAGGCCCACACTGTAATCCACTAGGCCCAAAGGCTACGCCCACACTGTAAACCACTAGGCCCACACTGTAATCCACTAAGCCCAAAGGCTACGCCCACACTGTAAACAACTAGGCCCAAAGGCTACGCCCACACAGTAATCCACTAGGCCCAAAGGCTACGCCCACACTGTAATCCAATAGGCCCAAAGGCTACGCCCACACTGTAAACCACTAGGTCCAAAGGCTACGCCCACACTGTTAACCACTAGGCCCACACTGTAATCCACTAGGCCCACACTGTAAACCACTAGGCCCAAAGGCTACGCCCACACTGTAATCCACTAGGCCCACACTGTAATCCACTAGGCCCAAAGGCTACGCCCACTGTAATCCACTAGGCCCAAAGGCTACGCCCACACTGTAAACCACTAGGCCCACACTGTAAACCACTAGGCCCAAAGGCTACGCCCACACTGTTAACCACTAGGCCCACACTGTAATCCACTAGGCCCACACTGTAAACCACTAGGCCCAAAGGCTACGCCCACACTGTAAACCACTAGGCCCAAAGGCTACGCCCACACTGTAATCCACTAGGCCCAAACTGTAAACCACTAGGCCCAAAGGCTACGCCCACACTGTAAACCACTAGGCCCAAAGGCTACGCCCACACTGTAAACCACTAGGCCCACACTGTAAACCACTAGGCCCAAAGGCTACGCCCACACTGTAATCCACTAGGCCCACACTAAAACACTAGGCCCAAAGGCTACGCCCACACTGTTAACCACTAGGCCCACACTGTAATCCACTAGGCCCACACTGTAAACCACTAGGCCCAAAGGCTACACCCACACAGTAATCCACTAGGCCCACACTGTAAACCACTAGGCCCAAAGGCTACGCCCACACTGTAATCCACTAGGCCCACAGGCTACGCCCACACTGTAATCCACTAGGCCCACACTGTAAACCACTAGGCCCAAAGGCTACGCCTTTCTGTTCAGGGAACAGAACCGAAAACAGGAAAATAATAAAATTATTTGAGGAACAGAACCCGAACCAAAGGTGATGTATACTGTTCCAGAACAGAACCCGAACCAAAGGGGATGTATACTGTTCCAGAACAGAACCTGAACCAAAGGGGATGTATACTGTTCCAGAACAGAACCCGAACCAAAGGGGATGTATACTGTTCCAGAACAGAACCCGAACCAAAGGGGATGTATACTGTTCCAGAACAGAACCCGAACCAAAGGGGATGCCCACACTGTAAACCACTAGGCCCACACTGTAAACCACTAGGCCCAAAGGCTACGCCCACACTGTAATCCACTAGGCCCACACTGTAATCCACTAGGCCCACACTGTAAACCACTAGGCCCAAAGGCTACACCCACACAGTAATCCACTAGGCCCACACTGTAAACCACTAGGCCCAAAGGCTACGCCCACACTGTAATCCACTAGGCCCACAGGCTACGCCCACACTGTAAACCACTAGGCCCACACTGTAAAACACTAGGCCCAAAGGCTACGCCCACACTGTTAACCACTAGGCCCACACTGTAATCCACTAGGCCCAAAGGCTACGCCCACACTAATCCACTAGGCCTAAAGGCTACACCCACACTAATCCACTAGGCCCACACTGTAATCCACTAGGCCCACACTGTAATCCACTAGGCCTAAAGGCTACGCCCACACTAATCCACTAGGCCTAAAGGCTACACCCACACTAATCCACTAGGCCCACACTGTAATCCACTAGGCCCACACTGTAATCCACTAGGCCTAAAGGCTACGCCCACTGTAATCCACTAGGCCTAAAGGCTACGCCCACTGTAATCCACTAGGCCTAAAGGCTACGCCCACTGTAATCCACTAGGCCTAAAGGCTATGCCTACACTGCATTTTATGCCTTGAGTAAATCTGAGCTGAAAAAACATTGTAGGCTATTCTGCTAAAAATGACTAATTGGCGCATTTCAAACTATGCTTTTGTGAGGCGCAGCTGGGGAACTAGTTCTGTACGATATCGACCCCCACCACGTTCATTGTTGTTTAAAGCGCCCAGTAGAAGCAAAAATGTATTGAACTTAGTAAGGAATCAACTAAATGTATTGAATTCATTTGGTATGTTCCTTTAGCTTTCTGAAGAAGGCAAGGGTGTGGGAATGCCCCTCTCTCTCTGTGTGTGTCTACCACTTTGTGTAGCCGTTAGCGATGATGCTAATGACAACAGGCTTCTGGTAGATGAAAAGGCTTCTCAATTTAAAATATTAAACTACAAAGTAGACGACACATACCTGGCAGAATAATATCATGATAAAAGGGTATCTACACCCAAAAATGCCTTACATTTTTCCCCCAGACCTCAGAAATGGTCCCCTGGTGGTTTAAGTGTTGTTGATGTAGAACACACAATGATGTTATTATATTTTTGAAAATTGTGATTTTAAGAGATGATTGATTTTGGAGAGTGAAAACCAGGAAAAAAAACAGAAACCTGTGTAAAAAAAATAAATTAAATAAAAATTGGCCCTACATTATATAGCTCAAGATCCTGGGATTAGTTTGAAATCTTAATGAACTACATTAACAGTTGGCATTTAATTTTCCCGCTGTACCGAAACAGAACCTTAACCCCCCAAAAAAATTTTGCAATTTGTACCGAACCCTGGGTTTGATGAACAATTACACCCATAATAATGAGTTCATTTTCTTGCGAGGAGCGCCTGAGTGGTTGTTTTGAGGTTTAAAAAAAGGTACTTGCTCCCCTGATCCATAAACAATGTCACAAGGCACCGAATCAAAGCTGTGTGTATTGTCTTCCTATTGGAGTGATCTCTGAAACGGCCTGGAGACTATGGAGAGGACAATCAGACGAGCACCTTTTCACAATTTAAATTTGACACAGCCATTGCTGAGGTGCAGTGTGAGAGTTTCTTAATTTATTCATTATTATTATGCACATAGCCAACTTACTGGTAGATGGTGATATGTGGCGACATGGGTCGGTTCAATTTGTTGTTTTTGTCCCAGAACTTGTTCATTTCCTCCTTTGCTGTGGTTCCCATTGGAACAGCACTAAAGAAATAGAGAAAAGGTATATTTAGATCACTAGAGAAAACATACACATTCAATTCCAACATAACATGTAAACACATTCATGTAAACACATCACATTAAAAGAACAACAGAGACAAGTGGGCAGGCACATACACCAAGGGTTGGAACCGGTTCAGGGAACAGAACCGAAAACAGGAAAATAATCAAATTATTTGAGGAACAGAACCCGAACCAAAGGTGATGTATACTGTTCCAGAACAGAACCCGAACCAAAGGGGATGTATACTGTTCCAGAACAGAACCTGAACCAAAGGGGATGTATACTGTTCCAGAACAGAACCTGAACCAAAGGGGATGTATACTGTTCCAGAACAGAACCTGAACCAACGGGGATGTATACTGTTCCAGAACAGAACCTGAACCAAAGGGGATGTATACTGTTCCAGAACAGAACCTGAACCAAAGGGGATGTATACTGTTCCAGAACAGAACCTGAACCAAAGGAGATGTATACTGTTCCAGAACAGAACCCGAACCAAAGGGGATGTATACTGTTCCAGAACAGAACCTGAACCAAAGGAGATGTATACTGTTCCAGAACAGAACCCGAACCAAAGGGGATGTATACTGTTCCAGAACAGAACCTGACCCAAAGGAGATGTATACTGTTCCAGAACAGAACCTTCATTTTAAAAGCACGGGAAACCTTTATATTACAGTCCAGGCATTTTTTTCCAGTCCCATAAAAATCACAACACATTTGCCTATGCAAAGCCCTCCCTCTGTCACTCAGAAACGTATTCCAGAGTCTGCCCACCAGCTGGAAATCTTTGCCAGTGGGTGTGCAGGCTACCTGCCCCCCCCCCCCCCCACCCACCCTCTCTGAAGCATAGGTTACTGTAGCCTACTGACGATGTTACAAGCGTAATTCAGAAATTAGGGAGATATTTAATTAGAGAAGAATGGATTGACTTTTTCCAATGTTAGTTAAGGATACTACAGTGATCACGTTTCACATTGGATTTATTATCTACAAAAAGGTAAGAACTGTTTTTAAGCAATGGTGAAGATCTAACAAGACGCATCTGCATAGCATCCTCAAACTTCGGAAAAATGTTGAGGCATTTTGACACGGTTTACCAGTTCGATAATAATTGGAAGTTAATACGTCTCTTATCGCCCAAAACAAAAGACGCCAAATCTTGCAAAGCCTCAGAAGAGGCAGGGAAAAGCGCCCCCTTCTGACAGCCCTTCTTCGGCCTCGGAGGATAATTGCTCGGAAGTAGCACCAGCATGGTTCAGAAAGGGTATAAGGAAAATCCAAGAGACACTTTATGAACGCCTCATAAAAATTGATTCCCCAAGTCTCCCTCCTTGCTCACACCCACTGGAAATCGAGAGGACCCATCGCACCCTACGGAGGCAGCTGCCTGGCCAGGATGCACCCAGTGCATTACATTTCTATGGTACCAGGACACAGTCTGCATCCTCTCAGCTGCCAGAGCAAAGGAAGAGTACGGAGATGACAGAATAATGATCATTCCCAATCTTTCTCCCACACAACACAAGATGATGGCTTTCTCCCCACTAAAGAGGATTCATATAGTAACCAAGAAAGTGTTTAACAAATCAAAATAAATGTTATATTTGAGATTCTTCAAAGTAGCCACCCTTTGCCTTGATGACAGCTTTACAGACTCTTGGCATTCTCTCAACCAGCTTCATGAGGAATGCTTTTCAAACCATCTTGAAGGAGCCCACATATTCTGAGCACTTGTCTGCTTTTCCTTCACTCTGCAGTCCAACTCACCCCAAACCATCTCAATTGGGTTGAGGTCAGGTGATTGTGTAGGACAGGTCATCTGATGCAGCACTCTCCTTGGTCAAATAGCCCTTACACAGCCTGGAGGTCAAATCAAATGTTATTGGTCACATACACATGGTTAGCAGATTGCGAAATGCTTGTGGCATTGATTAAAGTGGCTAGTGATACATTTTTGCATCAATTTTTCCAATATTAAAGTGGCTGGAGTTGAGTCAGTATGTTGGCAGCAGCCACTCAATGTTAGTGATGGCTGTTTAACAGTCTGATGGCCTTGAGATAGAAGCTGTTTTTAAGTCTCTCTGTCCCAGCTTTGATGCACCTGTACTGACCTTGCCTTCTGGATGATAGTGGGGTGAACAGGCAGTGGCTCGGGTGGTTGTTGTCCTCGATGATCTTTATGGCCTTCCTGTGACATCGGGTGCTGTAGGTGTCCTGGAGGGCAGGTAGTTTGCTCCCGGTGGTGCGTTGTGCAGACCTCACTACCCTCTGGAGAGCCTTACGGTTGTGGGCGGAGCAGTTGCCGTACCAGGCGGTGATACAGCCCGACAGGATGCTCTCAATTGTGCATTGGTAAAAGTTTGAGAGTGCTTTTGGTGAAGAGCCAAATTTCTTCAGCCTCCTGAGGTTGAAGAGGCGCCTCTGTGCCTTCTTCACCACACTGTCTGTGTGGGTGGACCAATTCAGTTTGTCTGTGATGTGTATGCCGAGGAACTTAAAACTTACTACCCTCTCCACTACTGTCCCGTCGTTGTGGATAGGGGGGTGCTCCCTCTGCTGTTTCCTGAAGTCCACGATCATCTCCTTTGTTTTGTTGACGTTGAGTGCGAGGTTATTTTCCTGACACCACACTCCGAGGGCCCTAACCTCCTCCCTGTAGGCCGTCTCGTCGTTGTTGGTAATCAAGCCTACCACTGTAGTGTCGTCTGCAAACTTGATGATTGAGTTGGAGGTGTGCATGGCCACGCAGTCATGGGTGAACAGGGAGTACAGGAGAGGGCTCAGAACACACCCTTGTGGGGCCCCAGTGTTGAGGATCACCCTTGTGTGTTGTGAGTCATTGTCCTGTTGAAAAACAAATTATAGTCCCACTAAGGGCAAACCAGATGGGATGGCAAATCTCTGCAGTGTCACCAGCAAAGCTCCCCCACACCATCTCCGTCATGGTGGGAACCACACATGCGGTGATCATCCGTTCACCTACTCTGCATCTCACAAAGGGGAAGGGTAACAAAACATGTCTGCAGCATTGACGGTCCCCAACAACAGTGGCCTCCATCATTCTTAAATGGAAGAAGTTTGGAACCACCAAGACACTTCCTAGAGCTGGCCACCAGGCCAAACTGGTCAATCGGGAGAGAAGGGCCTTGGTCAGGGAGGTGACAAGAACCCGGTGGTCACTGACAGAGCACCCAGAGTTCCACTGTAGAGATGGGAGAACCTTCCAGAAGGACAACCATCTATGCAGCACTCCACCAATCAGGCCTTTAGGGTAGAGTGGTCAGATGGAAGCCACTCCTCAGTAAAAGGCACATGACAGCCCACTTGGAGTTTGCCAAAAGGCACCTAAAAGACTCAGACCATGAGAAACAAGATCCTCTGGTCTGATGAAACCAAGATTAAACTCTTTGGCCTGAATGCCAAGTGTCAAGTCTGGCGGTAACCTGGCACCATCCCTACAGTGAAGCATGGTGGTGGAAGCATCATGCATTGGGGATGTTTTTTTTAGCGTCAGGGACTGGGAGACTAGTCAGGATCGAGGCAAAGATGAACGGAGCAAAGTACAGAGAGATCCTTGATGAAAACCTGCTCCAGAGCGCTCAGGACCACAGACTGGGGTGAAGGTTCACCTTCCATCAGGACGACAACCCTAAGCACACAGCGAAGATGCACTAGTCTTTAAGATAGCTGTACCTGCTATGCATAGCATCACCCGAATTAGGTTAATTGTAAATTACACGTATATTGTATAAAAGTCCATTGACTGTTCCCTGTAACATGAAAATGTTTTCAGTCACAAAATAAATGTAGAATTAAAGCGACAAACATGGTCAACAATAACGACCGGACTATTTAGCCCCACTTGAGCATGTAAAAAAACAAAACAAAAACAGGATGTGTTTAAGGTCACCAGCCGCACACTCAAAACGTCAACCAATCGGAATTCCCCAAGGCTCCCTTGAAACCAGTGCCGCGCGGTGTCAAACGCACCTATGCAGCACAGGAAAAAAAGACAAGCTATAACCTTTACCAGACGATAACTTTCATCCCTCAACAATGAAATGGGGACAATTAGTGAATCATCACCATCATCCTGAGTTCACAACCAAAAAGGTTAAAAGAACACTCCTTTTACTTCCCTGTCCATAACAGTTAGTCTAGAATCGACTTCTCTCTTATTCCTGCAGGCAAGGGAAGTTTAACTACTGGGTGTAAGTATTTACCAAGATCTATATCAGATCATTCTGCCCTGCTGGCTTCATTACCAATCAGTAAAACACAGCCACCCTCAAGGTGGTGGAGGTTTGGCACATATTTACTAAATAATCCCACACATTTGTAAGATTTCTGAACACTCATATCAACATATCTTTTTAGCACCAATAACTCTGCGCACCCCCCCACCCCACCCCCCTAATTTTATGGGAAGCTGTTGTTGCATATCTGAAGGGGCTAATCATTTCGTTTACCTTATACGTCAGACATACAAGGCTAAAAGTAGATTTGTTGGAGAAAGACATTTCTTGAAAATGAACAGTTCCTCATTAGACATTTGAGTCTAATGTTTGTATAGTGGAGTCATCAAAGAGATTGGAATATAACACCCTGACGACCCACAAAGCAGAAAACGTTTTTAGGAGAACAAAACAAAACTACTACGAACATGGAGATAAAGCAGGGAAGTTGCTTGCTTGGCAGATAAGGAGAGAGGAAGCTATTAGAGTTATTGGCTCTATTAAGCTGCCCAATAACACAGTTGTTCAGCGTCCTGAGGAAATGAATCTAGCCTACAGGGAGTTTTATGAAAACATTGTACAAGTCTAAAGTGGATGCCCCTGCCACAATGCAGGAGTTTTTGAACAAACTCAATTGACAAGCTTTAACTGATGAGGAGAGAGAGTACTTGGAGAAAGAGATCACATCTGAGGAAATGGGGGGAATCCATTTTCAACACTGCAGGGGGATTTCCTATTGAATTCTATAGACCCTTTTAACACAAACTAATTGAGCCTCTTTGCAATATATTTAACCTTGCCACAGAGACAGAAAAGCTCTGACGCACTTGAACAAGCACTGATCACAGTTTTGTTAAAACCTGGGAAAGATTCTCTGCTTTGTGGGTCATATAGACCAATATCTCATTGAACACTTCATATAAGATTATTGCAACAAAAAAATCATTGCTGTTAAGGCTAGATAAGGTTCTTCCTGACTTGGTTGACAGGGAACAAACAGGCTTTGTAAGAAACCGATCATCTCCTGATAATATCAGAAGATTATTTAATATTATGCGTTATGTAGAGATGTTTTTTTTTTTTTTGTACCTTTATTAAGTCAGTTAAGAACAAATTCTTATTTTCAATGACGGCCTAGGAACAGTGGGTTAACTGCCTGTTCAGGGGCAGAACGACAGATTTGTACATTGTCAGCTCAGGGGTTTGAACTTGCAACCTTCCGGTTACTAGTCCAACGCTCTAACCACTAGGATACCCTGCCGCCCCATTAAGAAGCGGAAAAAGCTTTTGACTACATAGAACGGAACAACCTGTTCGAAGTTTTACAGAGGATGAATATTGGACCACAGTATGTCAGGTCTGATTAGATTACTGTACAAATGTCCGGTAGCTCAGATCCTGACCAATGGAAACGTTTCCTCACAGTTCTCTCTATCATGTGGCACAAGACAGGGTTGTCCCGCTAGACCTCTTTTTCTTTGGCTATAGAGCCACTGGCAGAAGCTTTCAGATCTCATCCAATCATAGTGTTCGTAGAGGTGGGCGTGCACATCTGGTCTCACTATATGCTGATGACATTCTGCTTTACCTCACCAAATCAGAAATCTCACTCCGGGCATTAGTTGACATCCTGAAAGAATATGGGACCTTTTCAGGATATTAAATTAAAAATATTGAAGAGTATAATTGTGTCTTTTAACAGGGCAGCTATGCAGAACCACATTTTAAACCAGCCATTTTCTTTGGAGACTTCAGAAAATGACATATCAGGGATAGAAAATTCCTTCTGAAATTATTAAGACATATCAACTGAACTATACTCCACTTCTAAAAAAGGTTGGAGAAGAATTAGATAGATGGCAGGTCAATTGTGTAAAGATGAATATATTACCACAATTCTTGTACCTTTTCAAAACCTAACCCTTTCCTATTGCCAATGTTTTTTTCAAACAACTTAACAGGAAGGTCTCTTCATTTCTGTGGAAAGGGATCCCCCCCCCCCCCTAGCATGAAACACACACCTTTATTCAAACCATACTCAGGAGGGCTTACTCTACCTGACTTCCTGTTGTATTACTGGGCATCTCAGCTAAAGGCTGTGTTGGTATGGCAAGATAAAACAACAAGTTCACCCTCTTGGAGACAGGAAGAGCGTCTTTCCCCGGTTTCATTGGCATCTATACCTTATATTAGCCCCACCTTAAGCTTTGCTAGGTCTCATAAACAACCGTTTAATTAAAAACACTTTAAATATATTGATTGAAGTCTGTAAACAGAGGGGCATCGATCTATATATGAATAAACACCTTTCTATAAGAACCCCATCTTACCCAAACCCCTGAGACATGGTATGACACGTTCTTGGTTCAACAAAGGAATTAAAACATTTGGTCATTTGTATAGAGAATGTGAACTACAATCCTTTCAACAACTGGCATCTCATTTTCAGTTTCCTCAAACTCATTTCTTCAAGTACCTACAGGTCGGGCATTATGTTGCCACTCAACAGGGAGGTAAGGATTCAGTCCATGGGTAAATCTACACCTGATAAACTGTGGCTGGAAAGGAAAGAGGTAAAAGGTTTCATTTGTTACATGTACTCTGGTCTCCAAGCTCTGTCGGGGAACGATGAAGCGGCATGACGACCGCGGTCTCATTGTTGAGGATGAGAAATGGGTTGAGTTCTTTTTAGATGCTCAGCGTCTTTCATTTAACACAAGGCTCAAGTTGATGCAATTCAATATTTTACATTAGGGTCTACTTTACATCACAGATTAAGATTCATTCTAAATATTCAACATGTTTCCCAAGGTGTAAAACGTGGCTGGCAACACTGATGCATATGTTTCTGTCCTGCCCTGAACGAGTCAATTATTGGAAAGACATTATTCCGATCTTATCACAGGTCACTAATATGACAGTACCACTAGATCCTTCCCTTCACTCTTCTTTGAGAGGAATCTGTTCAACCAGTTAATATTGGTAGCAAAACCAGACTAGTTTCATCAGAAGTCAATACAGCCAATAAATGCACAGCTTTTAAATGGGAAAAGTGACACTCTGTCAAGGAGCTAAAATAACTTCCTATATTCCATCTGAAAAAAACAACATACAATTATGATGTAATAACCCCTGTGAATTGTCTGATGTCTGGGGGGGACTTTCAGCAGTTCGAGTCGTCACTTTAGCTGCCTCATTTTCTTAAAGTATCATTTGTATTTGCATTGAATAATATATTTTCTAGCATTGGATGTGAAGGTCATTCTGTTTTGTTTTGTTGTTAATCATTGAAGCCAATACCGGATGAGGGGAGGTGTTCATGTGTTGGGCTTTGGCAAGAAGTGCTCCCATTTATCATGCTATGTTATGTAGGTGGGAGGAATAACGGGGAATTATCTGTGTCCTATTTTGTTGATTGTTAAATATTTTTTTTTAAGGAAATAAATATTGTAATAAAAAATAATAAAATCTAGTGCTGCTCTACAAGCGTGTTAGCCAGAGAACATTAAACCAACTCGGAAGTTCAAAGACATTCAAAGTTCCTCTATAGAAGCCACTCCTCTGTAGGTATAACTCTGTGGGCCTAATTCAGATAATGCATGACATAAGGTGCTCAGCGCTTTCAAGGCAAGCATCCTCCATCCTCACCCTCAAAATGTCAGTTGCGTCTCACACCCTACACTGTGACCGTCAGCACACTGTGTGTTTGTCTTTCATTATGATTAAACCATGCCGTTACGGCAAAATACAATTTGCTCTTAACGACTTTCCTAAACAAATTAAAGTGCTTACCCACTCCACACCATGCTGCTCTATGTGCCCTGATTGGTGTAGTAATTCAATGTAATGTAAATGTATATACACTACCGTTCAAAAGTGTGCGGTCACTTAGAAATGTCCTTGTTTTTTATAGAAAAGCTCATTTTTTGTCCATTAAAATAACATCAAATTGATCAGAAATACAGTGTAGACATTGTTAATGTTGTAAATTACTATTGTAGCTGGAAACGGATGATTTTTTTGATGGAATATCTACATAGGCGTACAGAGGCCCATTATGAGCAACTATCACTCCTGTGTTCCAATGGCACGTTGTGTTAGCTAATCCACGTTTTTCATTTTAAAAAGGCTAATTGGTCATTAGAAAACCCTTTTGCAATTATGTTAGCACAGCTGATAACTGTTGTCCTGAACAATAAAGCAATAAAACTGGCCTTCTTTAGATTAGTTGAGTATCTGGAGCATCAGCATTTGTGGGTTCGATTACAGAATCAAAATGGCCAGAAACAAATAACTTTCTTCTGAAACTCGTCAGTCTATTCTTGTTCTGAGAAATTAAGGCTATTATTCCATGCGAGAAATTGTCAAGAAACTAAAGAGCTCGTACAACGCTGTGTACTACACCCTTCACAGAACAGCTCAAACTTGCTCTAACCATTACTTATAAAACATTGTCAACGTCTTGACTATATTTCGTATTCATTTTACAACTCGTTTCATGTATGTTTTCATGGATAACAAGGACATGTCTAAGTGACCCCAAACTTTTGAACAGTAGAGTATATTTTTAAAAGGAAGGGAAAGGAATGATGTAAAGCAGTATTTTGGGGGGTTCAGAACTTTATTTTGTTGGTCGGAACAGTGCAACAGAAGGGGAAAAAAGAATGCTTCTGTTCAGAACGAAACGATTGGAAAATAATTTCAGTTACAACACCTGACACTGACACACACACACACAAAATCTACTCACTGTCTGTAGAAAACGCCAAACTGAGGGCGGGACAAGCAAGTGCCCTGTCGGGCTAGTGTCCTGTGAGAGAGATCAAACAACATACATTTCGTAATGTTAGTAAAAACATTTAGTAGAAACAACAAAGTCTGTTTCACTGAGCCACTTCCTATTTCCTCAGAGGAGATTAGAGACCACACTTCTAACTCCCAGCTCGATAATGGTGAAACCACACTTCTAACTCCCAGCTCGATAATGGTGAAACCACACTTCTAACTCCCAGCTCGATAATGGTGAAACCACACTTCTAACTCCCAGCTCGATAATGGTGAAACCACACTTCTAACTCCCAGCTCGATAATGGTGAAACCACACTTCTAACTCCCAGCTCGATAATGGTGAAACCACACTTCTAACTCCCAGCTCGATAATGGTGAAACCACACTTCTAACTCCCAGCTCGATAATGGTGAAACCACACTTCTAACTCCCAGCTCGATAATGGTGAAACCACACTTCTAACTCCCAGCTCGATAATGGTGAAACCACACTTCTAACTCCCAGCTCGATAATGGTGAAACCACACTTCTAACTCCCAGCTCGATAATGGTGAAACCACACTTCTAACTCCCAGCTCGATAATGGTGAAACCACACTTCTAACTCCCAGCTCGATAATGGTGAAACCACACTTCTAACTCCCAGCTCGATAATGGTGAAACCATGTTGAGCAAAAGATGAAATAATAATACACAAGCAAATCAGTTCAACATTTTCAAGGATGTTCATGTTCAAACTAGAGCTCTGCTACCCGACTCAGGGCCTGTTTTTCAATAACTAGGGCAGGGCCTGTTTTTCCATCAATAACTAGGGTAGGGCCTGTTTTTCCATCAATATCTAGGGCAGGGCCTGTTTTTCCATCAATATCTAGGGCAGGGCCTGTTTTTTCCATCAATAACTAGGGCAGGGCCTGTTTTTTCCATCAATAACTAGGGCAGGGCCTGTTTTTCCATCAATAACTAGGGCAGGGCCTGTTTTTCCATCAATAACTAGGGCAGGGCCTGTTTTTCCATCAATAACTAGGGCAGGGCCTGTTTTTCCATCAATAACTAGGGCAGGGCCTGTTTTTCCATCAATATCTAGGGCAGGGCCTGTTTTTACAACAATAACTAGGGCAGGGCCTGTTTTTCCATCAATAACTAGGGCAGGGCCTGTTTTTCCATCAATAACTAGGGCAGGGCCTGTTTTTCCATCAATAACTAGGGCAGGGCCTGTTTTTCCATCAATATCTAGGGCAGGGCCTGTTTTTACAACAATAACTAGGGCAGGGCCTGTTTTTCCATCAATAACTAGGGCAGGGCCTGTTTTTCCATCAATAACTAGGGCAGGGCCTGTTTTTCCATCAATAACTAGGGTAGGGCCTGTTTTTCCATCAATAACTTGGGTAGGGCAGGGCTCTGGTATCACCAAATTGATCACTAATATTTAAAAGCTGAGCCATTTTCCTCGTGCTCTGCTACGCAGTACAGTCATATGACTAAGATAAGAGATGGACCTCGGTCAAATATAAGACAGGAGAGATGATTTCACTTAGTCTAAATTAAGAGTGATGAAAAGTTGCTAATAGCTCTCTAATGTCTGGTCATTGAGAAGAGCAGCCCAAGTGCAGTCGTTAGCGTAGGTACTCACAGACCGAGCTGCCATGGACAGAGAAGAGCAGCACATTCCTTTACTAACGGAGGACGTTAAGTCAAGGTTTGAAATAATTACGGTATGTTTTTGTCAAATACTATATTGGTTTGGGCTTAGTCAATTTGCAGTGTACAAATTATTTTTAATTGATTTCCGGGCCCCCAACTAACCCCTGAAGGAAGAAATTGTCCAGCAGCTGAACATGCTCTAAAATGTCAACACGCATCGCCTGTGGTACGGTTATGGAAACATAAGGAACGTATCTTCCATATCAGCGGATTTTTTTACATTTATTACTACACACATTTATAGGGTCAGTGGTCGCATTGGCTTTCAGAAATCCGAATGATCAAAATGCAGACCATCAAATAAAATAAAAAATCACCTGCGTATTATATTGAAAGTCAGTGGGTTTTTTTTTTCTTCAATAGAGTGTGATGGGGAAAGAACTATAGTTTTTCTAAACACAAAATACAGTTGTGCAACACATTCGGCAGAAAATAGTTTATCACATGACAACAGAAGTGCAACGCTATTTGGCTAGCGGCCACACAAGTAAATTAGCTTCCAATGAAAAAGCAAGGTATTTTTTGCAAAAATAATGCATGGTCATCATATTTCTAATGTTTATCATAGAAAGAATGTAGCCAGTTACATCATTTAATCTTGCAACCGGAGAAAAACTACACGGGAGGAAAGTACCGGAGAAAAGTAGCTTAAACAAAGAGGAAGAGGTGAAGCGAGAGGCATAATTTAGACAGGCCCAAAACCTGTCTTCTCCAGCAGGTGTCATTTACATTAAAATAATTTGCTCACAGAGCGAGGTTTTGTATGGCGGTCAATAAGAGTGTCGAATTTGGTTAACAAAAAATGTAAAGCTTATTTGCTACGTGTGGCTTATTTGATCGCGTATACATTTTCGTAATGATTGGATTAGGCAACTGAGAAATACACGTTATATCGGAGTTGTACCTGTGGGTCTGCTCTCTCATTGGCCAGAATGGTCCCAACCTGATCTTGCCTCCTCCCTACTGCCTTCCATTTTTTAAAGACATTTATTTTAGGTTCCGGAGAGGCCACTTCAGTATCCGGTCCATATAACGGATAATCTGTTGCTACACATCAGTCGGAGCGCTGTCTGTCAAGAGCAAAGATATTTCATCTGACTTGAAAAGTGCAAATGAATAATAATAATATTTGATTTGATTTGAAGCACGAAATTAGTACTTTTACATTCATGATTTGGCCTGACTGAAGCCGAGCAGAATTTACAATTAGAATAATTTTAGATGTAACGTTACGTGTACAAAACGCAGCAAGATGGTAAACGTAGAAAAGCTTTCATTTTCTGCTTGAAAAATGCTCAATTCTGCGTTAACGCACCCCCAGAGGGTGAGGGTTATTGTCTACACAGC
This sequence comes from Oncorhynchus mykiss, assembly GCF_057628025.1. Lineage (NCBI taxonomy): Eukaryota > Metazoa > Chordata > Actinopteri > Salmoniformes > Salmonidae > Oncorhynchus > Oncorhynchus mykiss. Next base: position 83,848,275 of record NC_143029.1, on the reverse strand, counting down.
CATATTTCCATGTTACAGCGATTGTTTACAGGAATCAGGCGGAAGAGCGAGGCTTACCTGTGATAATTAGCTACGAGTCCCCAAACACCTGTGTATAAATGGAAGACTGACGCCACAAACGTGTTGTCACTGAAAAATACTATCGGCTGCAACTGGAGTATGTTTTGGCTGCCAGACCCAATTCAGCTCTAAACAGAACATCTAAGGCTCTTGGAATAGAAAGAGTAACGTTAGGTTCAATTTAACATTTTTATTATTTATTATTATTTCTCACTAATATGAAAGATTAGGTCCTTATGCTTCCAAAACCGCATGTATTAATGTTCAGATTGAGCATCAGGTCTCTTAACTAAACTCACATTTACAGAAGTTCGGACACACCTACTCATTCAAGGGTTTTTCTTTATTTTGACTTTTCTACATTGTAGAATAATAGTGAAGACATCAAAACTACGAAATATTACTTTCAAGAAATGTTAGATTCTTCAAAGTAGCCACCCTTTGCCTTGACAGCTTTGCACACTCCTGGCATTCTCTCAACCAGCTTCACCTGGAATGCTTTTCCAACAGTCTTGAAGGAGTTCCCACATATGCTGAGCACTTGTTGGCTGCTTTTCTTTCACTCTGCAGTCCAACTCATCCCTTAAAGTAATGATGGACTGTTAACTTTTTTAAATTAACTTTTAACAAGGCACACCTGTTAACTGAAATACATTCCAGGTGACTACCTCATGTAGCTGGTTGAGAGAATGCCAAGAGTGTGCAAAGCTGTCATCAAGGCAAAGGGTGGCTACTTTGAAAAATGTCAAATTTAAAATATATTTAGATTTGTTCAACACTTAACTACTTGATTCCATATGTATTATATCACAGATTTGGATGTCCACTATTATTCTACAATGTAGAAATAGTAAAAAATAAAGAAAAACCCTTGAATGAGTAGGCGTGTCCAAACTTTTGACTGATACTGTACGTGTAATGTAATGGAACCGAGTTTCATTATCAAGGGCTTTGCTCCAAACACCTGTGTGTAACTTTAGAATGTGATAAAAAGTAAAGGGCTTTGTTCAAGAACCGTATCACAATTGTGATTTAATTGACTTTTAGATGGGGTATTTGGCTGTCGGAGCGTATAACGCTACCACTAAAAATAACATACAATGCCCTTGGACATTAAGGACTAAAGATAGGCTCCTTAAGAGTAACTTACATATTGTGTTAGCTAGCTAGGATACCACATAAATAATCTAGCTAACTAGTTATATACATGAAACCTGGAAGCATTGCTTCCATAGGAATGTAAAGCTCATTGTAGCGTTCATAACTATCAAAATAACTTGGTGTAAATCTAAAATATGTTGTCACAGGAGGAGCTAGATAACTAAGCATGCTAACGTTAGCATGTGTAGCAAGCAACGATGTTATGACGATAGTAGGGTGAAGCAAGCTCTCTGGCTAAATAAATCTATTTGAACACCACTCTAAGACAAATAAATAAGTATTACACATATGTCAAACTAACAAACGAAATGTAAACATCAATAAACTAAAGCACAGGCAACTACTGACCTTAGAAGCAACGCCATTGTTTCTTTAACAGCTGAAACAGGATATGGCGTAATCGGATGTTATTATATTTTTCCTGACGGTCCGATTAGTGCTAGACGGGATGCTTGGGACGGCCATACCCAAGCCTAACGACCTAACCATGACCCTGACCTCTAACATTAACCCTTAACCATTTAAAATGTACATTTCAATCGGGGATATGTACGTCCCAAGGATCCCGGATATCAAATAACCTGACGGTCCCCGTGAGAAGGTCAGAATGGAAGGTCAAAAGGCCCAAGGAAAAAAATGATCTACACCAAAGATTATCTTTTACATTGAAAAAAAGGAAAAACATGTCCTCAATTATTGCGGGCAAGCGAGATCAGGTGGGACCATTCTAGTCAATCAGAGGGCAGATATGCACGTGAACAACAGACATACATAGTTTATCTCAAAGTTCCGGAATGCCAAGTGAATCCACTTATATCAGTACATTTTGTTAACAGCCTAAACATTACAAAACTTCTATTAGATCAAATAAGCTTTGTGTAATTCGACACTCTTTCATAGACCTCCATACAAAAAAAGGGTTTATCTCATGGGAACAAATTTTGGGCTGAGTAAATCCTCTCTCTTCTCCTTTTCCTCTCTGTCTACACTAAAACTGAGTTTAGGCTATTTGAAATGCTTTTGTCAAAACTTGTTGAGATTTCCCAGAACCCTGCAGCTGTTAGAAGGATTATTTTTGCCAGATTGCAACCATTTTAGGTTTATACACTCTGACAGAGCTCCAGAGTTCCTCTGTGGAGATGAGAGAACCTTCCAGAAGGACAACCATCTCTGCAGCACTCCACCAACCAGGCGTTTATGGTAGAATTGTCAGATGGAAGCCACTCCTCAGTAAAAGGCACATGACACCCCGCTTGGAGTTTGCCAAAAGGCACCTAAAGGACTCTGACTATGCGAAACAAGATTCTCTGGTCTGATGAAACCAATATTAAACTCTTTGGCCTGAATGCCAAGCATCACATCTGGAGGAAACCTGGCACCATCCCTACAGTGATGCATGATGGTGGCAGCATCATGCTGTAGGGATGTTTTTCAGCGGCAGAGACTGGGAGACTAGTCAGTATAGAAGGAAAGATGACTGGAGCAAGGTATAGAGAGACCCTTGATGAAAACTTGCTCCAGAGTGCTCCAGCCAAGACAACGCAGGAGTGGCTTCGGGACACGTCTCTGAATGTATTTGAGTGGCCCAGCCAGAGACCGGACTTGAACCCGATCTAACATCTCTGGAGAGATCTGAAAATAGCTGTGCAGCGACGCTCCCCATCCAACCTGACAGAGCTTGAGAGGATCTGCAGAGAAGAATGGGAGAAACTCCCCAAATAAAGGTGTGCCCAGTCTGTAATGTCATACTCAAGAAGACACAAGGTTGTAATCGTTGCCAAAGGTGATTCAACAGAGTACTGAGTAAAGGGTCTGAATACTTATGTAAATATGATATTTCCATTATTTTATTTTTTATACGTTTGTAAAAAAAATGTCTTTGTAATTGAGGTATTGTGTGTAGATTGACGAAGGAACAAAAAACAGTGGGGTCTGAATACTTTCCGAATGCAGTGTAGTCCACTCTTCCATAAATAAGCGCTTTAACATCCGAATGCAGTGTAGTCCACTCTGTCTTCCATAAACAAGCGCTGTAACATCCGGATGCAGTGTAGTCCACTCTGTCTTCCATAAACAAGCACTTTAACATGGAGATATGGCCGTATGGGAACACTAACCCCATAAAGATGTGTATCAATTTAACCTTGAGTTTAAATTATTATTATTTTTCTCCCTGATGTGAAAGATAAGGTCCTTCTGCTTCCTAAACCGTATGTCAAACAATGTGTATTAATGTTCAGACAGAGCGACGCTGCTCAGAGAGTCATGAAAACAAGGGCCAAGGTTATACAGGCTGTATATTGACCTAGGTAGTGGATGCGCTTATCATTCCATGACCTAATAATACTAATGTTGTAATAATATATTTGGGAATAGGTTACAAGAAAGGACAAACATCATCAACCGCTTCGTTCAGATTAACTTTATTTCATATCGAGACACATTTCAGAGCAATTTATTTTCACACAACGCCCCATCTGTCATTTTGGTGTGTCCCAATGGCACCCTATAGTCCCTGTATAGAGCACTACTTTGACCAGTGCCCATATGGCTCTGGTCAAAAGTAGTGCACTGTGTATGGAATAGGGTGCCATTTGGAACGAAACCCTAGCATTCAGGACTGATGATTGATGCAATTAATGTTTAGCTTTTGAAGTACATTTTATTTGGTGAAGCAAAAAACAATGTATGGTGCATTTGTATGCTGCAGCCGTTTTGCAACATCTTGTTTGTTTGACATTTGGGTTTTGGAAAGCCCTTCCAGTGTAGTTATTGTCAAAACTCAGTAATATCAATCACAATTACAGGCTTTCTTTGCAGCGGTATCCTCTATGATAACCAGAATGGTGTACTGATCCGTGCAATAACAGACCAATTGTCTGACAGACAAACACAAAGCACACACACATACTGTAAAAACACACATACTCTGAGTATACAAAACATTATGAACACCTGCTCTTTCCATGACATAGAATGACGAGGTGAATCCATGTTAAAGCTATGATCCCTTATTAATGTCACTTGTTGAATTGACTTCAATCCGTGTAGATGAAGGGGAGGAGACCGGTTAAAGAACGATTGTTAAGCCTTGAGACATTTGAGACATGGATGGTGTATGTGCCATTCAGAGGGTGAATGGTCAAGACAAAATATCTAGGTTCCTTTAAACAGGGTATGGTAGTAGGTGCCAGGTCCACCGGTTTGTGTCAAGAACTGCAACGCTGCTGGGTTTTTCACGCTCAACAGTTTCCCGCGTGTATCAAGAATGTTCCACCACCCAAAGGACATCCAGCCAACTTGACACAACTGTGGGAAGCATTGGAGTCAACATGGGCCAGCATCCCTGTGGAACGCGTTCAACACCTTGTAGAGTCCATGACCCTGACAAATTGAGGCTGTACTGAGGGCAAAAGGGGGTGCAACTCAATATTAGGAAGGTGTTCCTAATGTTTTGTACACTTAGTGTACACACGCACACGCACACACACACACACACACACACACACACTGGCAGCAGTTACAGTGGTAATATACGTTTATTTTCAGTGATAATGTAGGCTGATTTTCTGATTTACTGATTACGTAGGCTTGTTTGTTATTTTCAAAGACAAAATACAAATTGTAAGGTAGTTTTGCTGTTCTTTGCTTAGCTAGACCTTGCATACACACGTACTCACTCATTCACACACACACAGAAATTCAATCTTAACAATAACACATTTGTGAACGTTAGTAATATGTCTCCAGTTCCACCCAACCTATAACAGAGAAAGATTAAAATGAGTCAGACAAGAATGATTGGATTAGTCATCATTACATAGTCTTCCACTCCGTGCTTTAATATGACAAAACCCTTTTAACGCAGTGACTCTCTGATCCCCAGCACATCAATATGATTATTAACATGACTGATTAACATGAGCAAATAACTGTCACGATGAACGATCTTTTGTGAATCTCTCTATTAGTCTCTTCCTTACAGAACAGACAACTGGCATCTTCTGTGACTCTCTCTATGTCATTCTATGTAATTCTATGTCACTATGTCACCCACCTCCAGGATACCTCCTGATGATGAGCTTGCGGACCTCATCGTAGATGAAGATGAGTAGACTGTAGGGGAGGGCACAGAACCACCAGGAGACCCTGAAGGAGAGGGAGAGGGAGAGAGAGACAGAGAGGGAGACAGAGAGGTGGAGAGAGACAGAGAGGGAGAGAGAGACAGACAGAGAGGGAGAGACAGAGAGGGAGAGAGAGACAGAGAGGGAAAGAGAGAGATAAATAAGGGAGGAGTGTTTGATGGAGTTCATTATAAAATCTATTCAGGTTCATTCTGAATCCTTGAGATGATGAGAGGGTGTGATCTGAGCAAGGCGTGTGAGGGACTTGTTTTAGGAGTGTTTAGGGCGTTGCAGAGTGGAGACGTGTGTCGTACTGACTTCAGAGGATACAGTTCATTGTAAAAATCCACGTAGTTGAGGGTGTGATATGAGAAAAGCGTGCAAGGGACTTGGGGGTAAAATTAAAGACAAGGGGTATCGAGGATGGGATGTCCTTGTGTTTAGGGTGGTGTGTGGAACTGACTTCAGGGGATACATGCGGAGGGCGATGTCCATTCCTGGGCAGTAGGATAAAAATGCAGCCAAAGCAGTCTCAGCAAACAGGCCAAAGATCAGGATACGATTCCTATTGAGGAAATGGAGATGGGAGAGTTTAGATTTTTAACAAATTAATATATATATATATAGTTTTTTATTTAACCTTTATTTAAACTAGGCAAGTCAGTTAAGAACAAATTCTTATTTACAATGACGGCCTACACCGGACAAACCCAGACGACGCTGGGCCAATTGTGCGCCGCCCTATAGGACTTCCAATCACAGCCGGTTGTGATACAGCCTGGACAAATACAGTACATACTTATACAAAGTAAAAAAAATCCTATTCCCTATATACAACAATACACTACTTTTGATCAGAGTCCATTGGGCAGTACACTACTTTTGATCAGAGTCCATTGGGCAGTACACTACTTTTGATCAGAGTCCATTGGGCAGTGCACTACTTTTGATCAGAGTCCAATGGGCAGTACACTACTTTTGATCAGAGTCCATTGGGCAGTACACTACTTTTGATCAGAGTCCATTGGGCAGTACACTACTTTTGATCAGAGTCCAATGGGCAGTACACTACTTTTGATCAGAGTCCATTGGGCAGTGCACTACTTTTGATCAGAGTCCAATGGGCAGTACACTACTTTTGATCAGAGTCCATTGGGCAGTACACTACTTTTGATCAGAGTCCATTGGGCAGTGCACTACTTTTGATCAGAGTCCAATGGGCAGTACACTACTTTTGATCAGAGTCCATTGGGCAGTACACTACTTTTGATCAGAGTCCAATGGGCAGTACACTACTTTTGATCAGAGTCCATTGGGCAGTACACTACTTTTGATCAGAGTCCATTGGGCAGTACACTACTTTTGATCAGAGTCCAATGGGCAGTACACTACTTTTGATCAGAGTCCAATGGGCAGTACACTACTTTTGATCAGAGTCCATTGGGCAGTACACTACTTTTGATCAGAGTCCAATGGGCAGTGCACTACTTTTGATCAGAGTCCAATGGGCAGTGCACTAGTGTGCCATTTGAGACTTTCCCACCCACTTCATGCCCTGCTGAAAGACAGAGTTCCTCCTGGTCTTGCAGATAATCACGTCGGCCCATTGCACCACCACGATGCTCACGAAGAACGAGGTGTGACACGTGAACTCAATAATCTTCCGCTGTTCGTAGGTCTGTGAAAGGAACACGCGTCTTAGTGGACTTACAATTGAAAACCTGTTGCAGTTGTGAATAAAAAGAAACACTCTTGATGCTTCCAACAGTTTACATTTTTTATTGACTACACTTTTGTATTTAGTATTTTTTATTGATGACAGTAGTGTGTCAAGGTGTGCGAGTTTACGTTCTAAAAAACATTGCTGTGGATCTGATAAATATAGCTACTGACTATATGGATGTGTTAAACCCTCTCAGTCTCACCCACTGCTGTCCATAGCTGTCCTCCACCTCGTTGTTGGCACGGTCGTCCCAGTTCAGACGGATGCCCAGCAGGGTCTCTGGCCAAAAGCCATTCTCAGCCAGGATCACAAAGTAGGTGAAAAAGCCAGCCAGAGCCTGAATCATACCTGGAGAGAGAGAGAGAGAGAGAGAGAGAGAGAGAGAGAGAGAGAGAGAGAGAGAGAGAAAGACAGAGACAGAGACAGAGAGAGAGAGAGAGAGAGAGAGAGAGAGAGAGAGAGAGAGAGAGAGAGAGAGACAGAGAGAGAGAGAGAGAGAGAGAGAGAGAGAGAGAGAGAGAGAGAGACAAGTCCATCAGGAAAATATAATACCTGTTTCAATAACTGGCATGAACAACAGAGGGCAAAAAGACAAAGTGCGTCCCAAGTTGGCAACCTATTCTCTTTTTGGCGCACTACTTTTGACCACTACCCCTATGGGCCCTGGTCAAAAGTAGTGCACTATATAGGGAATAGTATACAATTTGGAACATGCTCAAAATAATTTGTTACAGTACAGTACTTGTGTACAACCATTGATGTGTGCTTTAGTTCTGAGGTGGACAGACACAAGGCTAGCATCCCAAATGGAGCCTTATTCCCTATATATGGCACTACTTTTGACCAGGGCCCATAACAGGGTTCCATTTTAGGACACAGAAACATGGATGAGCCTGTCAGGTATTCTGACCTATCTGTCCGTAGGCCATGCTGATCAGTCTGTCGTTCACCAGCTTGTCTGTCTTTGGGCACCTGGGCTGACGCTTCATAATGTCACTCTCAGCCGTCTCATAGGCCAATGAGATAGCAGGAACCTGTAACCAGAGATAGGGGTGAGAGGAGAGGGAGTTAAAGAAGAGAGATGGAGAGAGAGAGAGACAGAGAGACAGAGAGAGAGAGAGAGGGAATTTTGAGACACTGTATGACAGACAGAACAATGTGACAAAGTTATACGTTTCGTAATAAGAAAAGGCCTTGACTATTGGTTGAAGGTATTACCAGTGAGGCAACAACAGGGCAATGTGTGAGTTGAAGTGGAAAATGGACATAACCCAGTGTGAGACTAGAGTCCTCACAGCAGTGGTTACAAATCCAGTTTGCTTTACAAGATTGAGTAGCTCTCACCCTGACCCAGGGCAGGGTAGTGGTGAGTTATAGATTGAAAGGTAATGTACGATCAAGCTGAGAGAATGTCTGCTTGTGACTGAGTGTCGAGGAGCAGAAATATGACCTGTGCATATAAAGTGGAAAAGGGAAACCTGCACTCACTGAAATACAGTGCATTGCGAAAGTATTCGGCCCCCTTGAACTTTGCGACCTTTTGCCACATTTCAGGCTTCAAACATAAAGATATAAAACTGTATTTTTTTGTGAAGAATCAACAATAAGTGGGACACAATCATGAAGTGGAACAACATTTATTGGATATTTCAAACTTTTTTAACAAATCAAAAACTGAAGAATTGGGCGTGCAAAATTATTCAGCCCCCTTAAGTTAATACTTTGTAGCGCCACCTTTTGCTGCGATTACAGCTGTAAGTCGCTTGGGGTATGTCTCTATCAGTTTTGCACATCGAGAGACTGACATTTTTTCCCATTCCTCCTTGCAAAACAGCTCGAGCTCAGTGAGGTTGGATGGAGAGCATTTGTGAACAGCAGTTTTCAGTTCTTTCCACAGATTCTCGATTGGATTCAGGTCTGGACTTTGACTTGGCCATTCTAACACCTAGATATGTTTATTTTTTAACCATTCCATTGTAGATTTTGCTTTATGTTTTGGATCATTGTCTTGTTGGAAGACAAATCTCCGTCCCAGTCTCAGGTCTTTTGCAGACTCCATCAGGTTTTCTTCCAGAATGGTCCTGTATTTGGCTCCATCCATCTTCCAATCAATTTTAACCTTCTTCCCTGTCCCTGCTGAAGAAAAGCAGGCCCAAACCATGTTGCTGCCACCACCATGTTTGACAGTGGTGATGGTGTGTTCAGGGTGATGAGCTGTGTTGCTTTTACGCAAAACATAATGTTTTGCATTGTTGCCAAAAAGTTCAATTTTGGTTTCATCTGACCAGAGCACCTTCTTCCACATGTTTGGTGTGTCTCCCAGGTGGCTTGTGGCAAACTTTAAACAAGACTTTTTATGGATATCTTTAAGAAATGGCTTTCTTCTTGCCACTCTTCCATAAAGGCCAGATTTGTGCAATATACGAATGATTGTTGTCCTATGGACAGAGTCTCCCACCTCAGCTGTAGATCTCTGCAGTTCATCCAAAGTGATCATGGGCCTCTTGGCTGCATCTCTGATCAGTCTTCTCCTTGTATGAGCTGAAAGTTTAGAGGGACGGCCAGGTCTTGGTAGATTTGCAGTGGTCTGATACTCCTTCCATTTAAATATTATCGCTTGCACAGTGCTCCTTGGGATGTTTAAAGCTTGGGAAAAAATTTTGTATCCAAATCCGGCTTTAAACTTCTTCACAACAGTATCTCGGACCTGCCTGGTGTGTTCCTTGTTCTTCATGATGCTCTCTGCGCTTTTAACGGACCTCTGAGACTATCACAGTGCAGGTGCATTTATACGGAGACTTGATTACACACAGGTGGATTGTATTTATCATCATTAGTCATTTAGGTCAACATTGGATCATTCAGAGATCCTCACTGAACTTCTGGCGAGAGTTTGCTGCACTGAAAGTAAAAGGGCTGAATAATTTTGCACGCCCAATTATTCAGATTTTGATTTGTTAAAATAGTTTGAAATATCCAATAAATGTCGTTCCACTTCATGATTGTGTCCCACTTGTTGTTGATTCTTCACAAAAAAATACAGTTTTATATCTTTATGTTTGAAGCCTGAAATGTGGCAAAAGGTCGCAAAGTTCAAGGGGGCCGAATACTTTCGCAAGGCACTGTAGTCTTTAAGATGTAATGTTCTTTAGCAGCAGAAGAAAAGCTCAAACAAATGGACTGCTAAAGAACATTACAACTTAAAGGGAGTTGTCCTGGACTAAAAAAGCACTTTCAATGGTGATCCTCCATTGAGCTTTTACGTCCAGGAATAATGCTTCATCTGTGTCCGGGAAACCGCCCCAAAGACTTTCAGTGTGCGGCTTTTCCTTTTCCAGTCAGTTTAGCGGGTCCTCACCATGTCTGTGCCCAAGTCGATACAGAGGATGGTGACGGTGCCCAGGGGCAGGGGAATGCTGGCAATGATGAAGAGGAGGAAGGGGCTGATCTCTGGAATGTTACTTGTCAGTGTGTAGGCGATAGACTTCTTCAAGTTATCAAAGATCAGACGACCTGTTTGGAATTGAAGAAGAACAGATAGATTCAGTTTTTTTTTTTCCTTCCTTCCTTCCTTCCTTCCTTCCTTCCTTCCTTCCTTCCTTCCTTCCTTCCTTCCTTCCTTCCTTCCTTCCTTCCTTCCCTTCCTTCCTTCCTTCCTTCCTTACCTTCCTTCCTTCCTTACCTTCCTCCACTCCAGTGACAATAGA
>NC_143029.1:83827500-83832500 GCF_057628025.1 Oncorhynchus mykiss | reverse complement strand
ATTGATTGTTTATGTTGGGACAGATATAAGGAACAGATCAGGAGCTGGGACGTGAAGAGGAAAGGCACAGATAATAGCCAGGTGTGGTCCGGATATTGCAAACATAATGCCGTTTTGGACTCAACCTGTGTGCTGTAGTGTACGTACCTAGAACTCTCTCTCCCAGCCCTCCCAGCTCCATGTAGGCACTCTGGAAAGCTTCGTTCCAGTTGGCGTCCATTGGAACCTCCTGGCCGTGGATCAAGATGGTGCTGCACCTGAGAGACGCACAACAGCGGTTATTATTCACCTGTTGCTGTCAGTCAGTGAGATACAGTCCCTTTAGAAAGTATTCATTCCTGTTGACTCATTCATTCCTGTTGACTCATTCATTCCTGTTGACTCATTCATTCCTGTTGACTCATTCATTCCTGTTGACTCATTCATTCCTGTTGACTCATTCATTCTTGTTTACTCATTCATTCCTGTTGACTCATTCATTCTTGTTGGCTCATTCATTCCTGTTGGCTCATTCATTCCTGTTGACTCATTCATTCCTGTTGACTCATTCATTCCTGTTGGCTCATTCATTCCTGTTGGCTCATTCATTCCTTTTGACTCATTCATTCCTGTTGACTCATTCATTCCTGTTGACTCATTCATTCCTGTTGACTCATTCATTCCTGTTGACTCATTCATTCCTGTTGATTCATTCCCTCCTGTTGATTCATTCCCATCTAAACACAATACCCCATAATGATAAAGTGAAAACATGTTTTTAGAAATGCTAGCAAATTTTATGAAAATGAAATACAGAAAGATATGATTTACATAAATATTCAAACACCTGTGTCAAAATATGTTAGAATCACCTTAGGCAGCGATTACAATCTAAGAGCTTTGCACGCCTGGATTGTACAATATTTGCACATTAATATAAAAAAAAATATTCAGGCTCTGTCAAGTTGAATGTTGATCATTGCTAGACAGCCATTTTAAAGTCTTGAAGGTGAATTCATCTCCCAGGGCCTGTTGAAAAGCAGACTGAACCAGCTTTTCCTATAGGATTTTGACTGTGCTTAGATCCATTCCTTTTCTTTTTATCCCAAAAAACTCCCTATTCATTGTCGATGTCAAGCACACCCATAACATGATGCAGCCACCACCATGCTTGACAATATGAGTGTTACTCAGTGTTGTGTTGGATTTGCCCCAAACATAACGCTTTGTATTCAGGACATAAAGTTAATTTCTTTGCCACATTTTTTGCAGTTTTACTTTAGTACCTTACTGCAAACAGGATGCATGTTTTGGAATATTTTTTATTCTGTACAGGCTTCCTTCTCTGTCAGTCAGTTAGGTTAGTATTGTGGAGTAACTACAATGTTGTGGATCCATCCTCCGTTTTCTCCTATCACAGCCATTAAAGTCAATTGACCTCATGCTGAAATCCCTGAGCGGTTTCCTTCCTCTCCGGCAACTGAGTTTGGAAGGACGCCTATATCTCTGTGGTGACTGGGTGTATTGATACACCATCCAAAGTGTCATTAATAACTTCACCATGCTCAAAGGGATTTTAAATGTTTGCTTTTTTTTGTTTTATCCATCTACCAATGGGTGGCCTTTACGAGGCAATGGAAAACCTCCCTTGTCTTTGTAGTTGAATCTGTGTTTGAAATTCACTGCTCGACTGCCGGACCTTACAGATAATTGTATGTGTGGGGTACAGAGGTAGTCATTCAAAAATCATGTTAAACACTATTATTGCACACAGAGTGAGTCCACACAATTTATTAAGCACATTTTTACTCCTGAACTTATTTAGGCTTGCCATAACTAAGGGGTTGAATATCTATTGACTCAAGACATTTCAGCTTTTCATTTAGTATTAACTTGTAAACAAACATTTCTAAAAACATACATTGAACAATTCTCCTTTGCCAAGATAATCCATCCCCCTGACAGGTGTGGCATATCAATAAGCTAATTAAATAGCATGATAATTACACAGGTGCACCTTGTACTGGGGACAAAAAAAGGCCAGTCTAAAATGTGCAGTTTTGTCACACAACATAATGCCACAGATATATACGTTTTTATGGAGCGTACAATTGGCAGATAATTGAATGTTCATTTTTCCACATCAGCCCAGGACCTCCACATCTGGCTTCTTAACCTGCGGGATCATCTGAGACCAGCCACCCGGACAGCTGATGAAACTGTGCGTTTGCCAACTGAAGAATTTGTGTACAAACTGTCAGGAACCGTCTCAGGAAAGATCATCCACGTGGTCGTCATCCTCACCAGGGTTTTGACCTGACTGCAGTTCGGCGTTGTAACCGACTTCAGTGGGAAAATGCTCTCCTTTGATGGCCACTGGCAGACTGAAGAAGTGTGCTATTCAATGAGTCCCGGTTTCAACTGTACCAGACAGATGGCAGACAGCATGTGCGTTGTGTTATTTGCTGATGTCAACAATGTGAACAGAGTGCCCCATGGTGGCGGTGGGGTTATGGTATGGGCAGGCATAAGCTACTGACAATGAACACAATACGACAGCGTGTTCCAGTTCCCGCCAATATCCAGCAACTTCGCACAGCCATTGAAGAGGATTGGGACAACATTCCACAGGCCACAATCAACAGCCTGATCAAGTCAATGCGAAGGAGATGAGTAGCGCTGCATGAGGCAAATGGTGATCACACCAGATACTGACTGGTTTTCTGATCCACGTCCCTACCTGTTTTTTTTAAGGTATCTGTGACCAACTGATGTCATATCTGTATTCCCAGTCATGTGAAGTCCATGGATTAGGACCTAATGAATTCGTTTAAATTGACTGATTTACTTAAATGAACTGTAACTCAGAAAATTTTTTGAAATTGTTGCTTGTTGCGTTTATATTTCTTTCGGTGTAATTCCATTACGAGGTATTGTGTGTAGACCAACAACACATTATATTCATTTAATCAATTTTAGATTCATTCAACAAAATGTGGAAAAAGTCAAAGGGTATGAATTCTTTCTGAAGGCATCTGCCAGCTGATCACTGTAAGGTTGTATTCAGGTCATGTGACAAATAAAATATGTATCTACCATAGAATTGGATAGAGGGCACCTCTATGTATCTTTGGCATAATGGTTTATTTGACAGCATGAGCAGCACCATTGAGCACTATATCCAAATATCTCTATCCAACTCTTTGAGAGACACATTGGTTAGTCAGGTTTGATGTAAATAAATACCTGTCCAATATTCTTTCAGGTGCTCCCTTCATAACGAGTAGGTTGCCATTTTCATTGTCCTCTTGTTCATGAATGGATAGCTTTAAAAGGAGAGAGAGATGGTAGAAGACAAGAGTATATATTAGTGGGAAGTGGTTTGTACATTTTCAACTTTTTATCTTTGCTGTCATTACATAATTGGTGGTTCAATGGACTTGGAAAGTTCTGTATGTGTGTTTGTTTTTTTACAACAAATAAATAAATGTTGGTTTATGTAATTGTTTCTTTGATGTATATGTTTGTGTAGTGAAATGGTTGTAGGGGGTAATTATATACCTGGTACTTGTTGGTTGAGTTGAAGGGTATCTCTCCCACTTTGGCGTTTCTTTCTCTCATGGAGCGGACACACCCACAGGAGAGCTGAATACATTTCAACAGAGCAGATTCCGACGCATCGCCCGCAGTGTCCCTCTAAGAAACGCACAGCATCAAACAGTCAGGAGGAGACCGTCTGTTCACATTGTCAGAATGGGTTGCTGGCTGGGAAAACGTTGTCAGTACTTTCGGTGTGTATTTATTGTAGCAGTAATGAAGGGATTTTATTAGATTCAATGTCTGCTTCCCCAAAATGTTTATTTTTTTAAGCAGACGCTTTTAACCACAGCAACTTACAGTAGTGAGTGTATACATATACATTGTACTGGTCCCCTGTGGGAATCGAACCCACAACCCTGGCATTGCAAGCACAAATGCTCTACCAACTGAGCTACACTATTTCCTATTAAGTGCACTAAATAGGTGCCATTTTGGAATGCCGGCAGTGGGTGTGTCTAAATTATGTTTAGTCACATGGGTATAAGTGTAAAGTGTCCCTTCATGGAGTTGGATAGAGCGTGCCGTTGCTACAAAGCATGTTTTACGTGCCATCTAGCCAACTCTATGTGAACGTTCCCTACCTTCAGAATGGGGAGGGTTTCCTGCCCGGCTTTGAACTCAGCACGGTTACAGAGTCCAGCCACGCGGGACAGAGCATGCCATGTAGCCGAGCTCTTGTCAAAGGTAGCACCTGAGAAAGAGAACACATGAGAAGCATTAGACTATACAGAGGGAGGATGTACTGTACCAATGTGACTGAGCTAGGGTTGCCAAATTCTGGTTACTTTCCCCACATTCCCAGGTTTTCAAGAAATTCCCGGTTGAAGGATTCCCAGATTTCCTGTGTTTTTCATCCTGATTCTGGGAATCTTCCAACTGGGCTCTTTGCAACCCTAGACTTAGAGGATTGATGCACTGTGTCATTGTGAATTAGCTCTATCAGTATCAGCATTCATATTATAATTCAGCTCATTTTTCAGAGCAGAGTAGTCCACTAATTCAATGTGTCTGGTTGAGTGTAGAAAAGACAGATGATGTCTGTGGGTGGTCTCACCAGACTGGTCCTCCGTAGTGTCGGCCTCATGGATCATGTTGTCGAACCACATGTGGGCCACGGTCATGCGGTTCTGGGTCAGGGTGCCTGTCTTGTCGGAACAGATGGTGGATGTAGAACCCAGGGTCTCCACAGCCTCCAGATTCTTGACCAGGCAGTTCTTCTTGGCCATACGCTTGGCAGTGAGGGTGAGACATACCTGAGAGGGGGGAGGGTTAGATGGAAGGAAGGATGGATGGATGGATGGATGGATGGATGGATGGATGGATGGAGAGAGAGAGAGAGAGAGAGAGAGAGAGAGAGAGAGAGAGAGAGAGAGATGGATGGATGGATGGATGGATGGATGGATGGATGGATGGATGGATGG
>NC_143029.1:83387500-83507500 GCF_057628025.1 Oncorhynchus mykiss | reverse complement strand
TGGGTCAAATATTTCTCAATTTTTGTAGATTGGTGTGATCAATCCCTGGTTCCAAATATCGGGGAAAATACCTGCAGTGAGGATAATGTTGAAGAGTTTGAGTATAGCCAATTTGAATTTGTGGTCTGTGTATTTGATCATTTCATTTAAAATACCATCAGCACCACAGGCCTTTTTGGTTTGGAGAGTGGTAGTTATAGTTTTTCCAATAATAACTTTCCAATAATTGGGGTATCCACAGGATTCTGATAGTCTTTGACTGCTGATTCAAGGATTTGTAATTTTTATTTTTTGTTTCGGGCTCTCTTTGTCCCACTCTCTCTCTCTCTCTCTCACCCTCTGTCCCTCGCCCGGCTCTTTCGCCTCTTTCCCTGTCCAGGTTGACCTCAGCCTTAGCGCAGCACAAACGGGCTGTGAGACCGTCTAGGAACGTCCAGTCGTCTAAGAACCCTCTGAAGATGCTGGCGGCCAGGGAGGACATCAGACACGAGTACACTGAGCAGAGACTCAACATCGGCCTCATAGAGAGCAAGAGGATGAGGGATGAGAAGTGTGAGTGTGTGTGTTACATGTATGTATGTGTGTTACATGTATTAGAGACCATTTCAAAGGTTTAGCCATCAGAAGGCTTTATATTGAAATCTTATGCTTCTGTCATAGGAGCGTAAGAGTGCACTTATATTTAGGAGGTTTTACCTAAGCATCTGTGTGTGCACCCCTAATATTTGCACACACTGCTCACTCCTCCTCCTGTGTGTTTTAGTGAATAAGAGTCCTCCTCCTGTGTGTTTTAGTGAATAAGAGTCCTCCTCCTGTGTGTTTTAGTGAATAAGAGTCCTCCTCCTGTGCGTTTTAGTGAATACTAGTACTCAGATGTACTCGGATGCGGCCCTGGCTGGGCTGTCCAGTAAGGAGAACTCAAACAAAGTGAGTCTGAGGAGCGTCAACATCTCCGAGCAGATGTCTAACAACAGCGCTGTGCCCTACAAGAACCTCATGTTGATGCAGGTCAAAGGTGAGATTCCTTCTGCCTATAGTAAGGTAATAACATTTGCAGAAATACTGGTTGAAAGATTCCATCTTATTCCAGGAATCTTCCAGGATTTCTGGAAAACCTGGGAATTTTGTGAGTTACTGTATGTGTCTACAGTATCTTTCACATTCATTTGACAAAGAGGCATATAGATAGCGTGGATATGTACTAATCAACATTGTTGATAGGTCCACTTTAAAACGTCTAACCAACGTTGGTTTTGGGGCAAGCTATCAGTTCAAAATCAGGATGTTGACATTGAGGTTGCTCGACGTCATAGTGAAAGCTAAACAGGACATTTTAGAGTGAACATATTCCCTAGGTTTTTCCTGAATGAGAACAGGTTCTGTTATTTCTGGAGGACTCTGTCATTGGACCAAATCAGTGGCCTTGTTAGCGTGTGCCCTGAGATTGGAAGGTTGGGGGTTCCATCCCTGGTAAGTGTCTGCGTCAATCTACAGCCTGTCCAGAGGTGGATACTCTTTTACGTCAAGCTGCGTTACTATAGAAACAGGAGACGGGCTCCATTCTGGTTCTGACCAGGCTTACCTTACTGCGTACATTGAGGTAGAATGTTGCATCACATCAAACAGAGGTTTTTCCTCTGACGTCACTTATCCATCAGATGAGAGAGTGTCTCTGGGAGGGATGGAGGAGGAAATGGATTAGAGTTCGAAAGAGAGAGCATCATGACGGGATGGTTAAAACCTGCAGTTTACACACATACATACAGTACAGTGCAAAAGTTTTAGACAGGTGTGAAAAAATGCTGTAAAGTAAGAATACTTTCAAAAATAGACATGTTGATTAGATTATATTTATCAATTAACTAAATGCAAAGTGAGTGAACAGAAGAACAATCTACATCAAATCCATATTTGGTGTGACCACACTTTGACTTCAAAACAGCATCAATTCTTGTAGGTACACTTACACAAAGTCAGGGATTTTGTAGGCCTATAGTCAGGTGTATGATTAAACAATTATACCAAACAGGTGCTAATGATCATCAATTCAATATGTAGGTTGAAACACAATCATTAACAGAAACAGCTGTGAAGGACGAAGACAACTGGGTGAGGGTTAGGGCCCTGTCAAAAGTCATACACCATGGCAATACTGAGCACAGCAACAAGACAGAAGGTAGTTAGTTATACTGCATCAGTAAGGTCTCTCTCAGGCAGACATGTCAAGGCAGACAGGGGTTTCCAGATGTGCTGTCCAAGCTCTTTTGAAGAAGCACAAAGAAACGGGCAACATTGAGGACCGTAGACCCAGTGGTCGGCCAAAGAAACTTACTGTAGCAGATGAGACGCATCACGCTTACTTCCCTTCGCAATCAGAAGATGTCCAGCAGTGCCATCAGCTCAGAACTGTCAGAAAACAGTGGTACCCTGGTACACCCATCTACTGTCTGGAGAAGTCTGGTCAGAAGCCTTCATGGGAAAACTTGCGGCCAAAAAGCCATACATCCGACGTGGAAACAAGGCCAAACGACTCAACTATGCACGGAAACACAGGAACTGGGGTGCAGAAAAATGGCAGCAGGTGCTCTGGACTGATGAGTCAAAATGTGAAATATTTGGCTGTAGCAGAAGACAGTTTGTTTGCCGAAGGGCTGGAGAGCGGTACACGAATGAGTGTCTGCAGGCAACAGTGAAGCATGGTGGAGGTTCCTTGCAAGTTTGGGGCTGTATTTCTGCAAATGGAGTTGGGGATTTGGTCAGAATGAATGGTCTCTTCAATGCTGAGAAGTACATGCAGATACTTATCCATCAAGCAATACCATCAGGGAGGCATCTGATTGGCCCCAAATGTATTCTGCATGACAACGACCCCAAGCATACAGCAAAAGTAATTAAGAACGAACTTCAGCGTAAAGAATACCAAGGAGTCCTGGAAGTGATGGTATGGCCCCCCACAGAGCCCTGATCTCAACATCGAGTGTGTCTAGGATTACATGAAGAGAAAAGCACCTGAGGCTGCCTAAATACACAGGAAAAACGGTGGTTAGTTCTCCAAGATGTTTGGGCCAACCTACCTGCCGAGTTCCTTCAAACTGTGTGTAAGTGTACCTACTAGAATTGATGCTGTTTTGAAGCCAAAGGCTGGTCACACCAAATAATGATTTGATGTAGATTTTTCTTCCGTTCACTCACTTTGCATTTAGGCCAGCCCATATAATCTATCAACATGTCTATTTTTAAAAGCATTATTACTTTACAGCATTTTTTCACACCTGCCTAAAACTTTTGTACACACACACACACACACACACACAGACCGACAGACTAAACTAATCCAGCCAAGGACAGCAGACTAAACTGACCAGAGGTCCTTCTAGGCACTTACCATTGTGAGGGAAACATTATGTATTCAACTTATTTGTTGGCTATGTAGCAATTATTTACTTAACGAACAGTCAGATATTTCTGTCCTGCTAATGCTGTGTTTTATGGTCTCCACTCTGCGCCCTCCAGCTAGTCTGGATGTTGAGGACATGGCTTCTACGAGAGAGAGCTTGAAGCTGACAATTGATTGATGTCGGTGATTAAAAGCTGGAATTCTATAGACAAGATGTGGTGTGTGTGTGACGAGATAGAGAGAGCCTGGAGGAGTTGAGAACAATGCCTCATTGTCTCATCTTCCTGGCATCTGGGACACTTAAGTAAAATACCATCCTGTGTAGATAACCAAGGTGGCTTATGGGAAGGTTAGAAATGACTGACTAAGCAATCTTGGTATCAGCTATATAAAAACTGTGCATTGTCTGTAGACTCTCAGAGGCATTGTCTGTAGACTCTCAGAGGCTAGACTAAACCGTCAGTCAAGACTGGTGGGCTGACGGTCTCATTATTGCAATGATGAATCGATATTAAATCAAGATGATTGTTTGAAGAAATGACCAAGTCTCTCTCTGTACTGAATTTCCACAACACTGCCAAGCTAAGCATATGACACTCAAAGACATTTGCTATGCCCGTTTGACTTGCTGCTATGCCAGTTTGTTTGCCTTATTGATGATGCACTAGCCATATATTTAGGCAGATCATTTCTTTTTACTTATGTTTTATACAGTATGATATATTTATGTGTATTTCTGCATATGTACCAACATGTTCAAATAAACCTACATCACCCAGTGAGCCGTCAGCACACTCTTCTCATATAGTTTCTGGCTGTCTCTATCCTATCCAACAAAAAAATACTCTTAAAAATGTTCTGTAGCTTCACTCTTCTCTCTCTATCACCCAGGCCGCCGTCACGTTCAGACCAGACTAGTGGAGCCCAGAGCCTCAGCCCTGAACAGTGGAGACTGTTTCCTGTTGGTTACTCCTCAGCACTGTTTTGTCTGGATGGGAGAGTTTGCTAACGTTATAGAGAAAGCCAAAGTGAGTCCCCTCGCCGTGTGTGTGTGTGTGTGTGTGTGTGTGTGTGGCTTTGGTGAAATCCATAGTGAATCCCCATCTCCCTGTGCCAGACTGCGTCAGCGTGACTTTCAAGGGGGCCTCCCGGGTGGCGCTAGCTGTGCCACCAGAGACGTTGGGTTTGCGCCCAGGCTCTGTCGCAGCCGGCCGCGACCGGGAGGTCCATGGGGCAACATACAATTGGCCAAGCGTCGTCCGGGTTAGGGAGGGTTTGGCCGGTAGGGATATCCTTGTCTCATTGCGCACTAGCGACTCCTGTGGTGGGCCGGGCGCAGTGCACGCTAACCAGGTCGCCAGGTGCACTGTGTTTCCTCTGCCACATTGGTGCGGTTGGCTTCTGGGTTGGATGCGCGCTGTGTTAAGAAGCAGTGCGGCTTGGTTGGGTTGTGTTTCGGAGGACGCATGGCTTGTGACCTTCGTCTCTCCCGAGCCCGTACGGGAGTTGTAGCGATGAGACAAGATAGTAGCTACTAAACAATTGGATACCACGAAATTGGGGAGAAAAGGGGGTAAAATTCAACACAAAAAAAAATAAAATAAATAAATAATGACTTTAAGGATTAAGAAAATGTCTTGTTTGTTAGCTGGAATCTGTGATGAAAAACTTTTGGGGCAGGCTGATTTTTAATAAGGCTGATGTTTAAGTTATTTTGGATGGGATTTTTAAATGACTCCTTATGTTACTTTATAGCATCTCTCCTCAAAGGACCATATTGAAGTAACCATATTGTCTTTGATAGACGTTAGCTCTATGGGCCCTGGTCAAAAGTAATGCAGTTTATAGGGAATAGGGTGCTATGGGCCCTGGTCAAAAGTAATGCAGTTTATAGGGAATAGGGAGTGATTTAGGGGCTCAGCCACATACTGTTGAGATGTTCTGCTCTCTCATTGGAGCAGAGAGCTGTGCCATCTGTTCTTACAGCAGCTCTTATTCTCCATGAAAAGTGTCCTGTTTGTGTACAGTAGACAGTTTCAAACAGACTGTAGCTTGATTCATCCAGGCTACTTAGCTTGATTCGCCCAGGCTACTTAGCTTGATTCGCCCAGGCTACTTAGCTTGATTCGCCCAGGCTACTTAGCTTGATTCGCCCAGGCTACTTAGCTTGATTCGCCCAGGCTACTTAGCTTGATTCGCCCAGGCTACTTAGCTTGATTCGCCCAGGCTACTTAGCTTGATTCGCCCAGGCTACTTAGCTTGATTCGCCCAGGCTACTTAGCTTGATTCGCCCAGGCTACTTAGCTTGTTTCGCCCAGGCTACTTAGCTTGATTCATCCAGGCTACTTAGCTTGATTCGCCCAGGCTACTTAGCTTGTTTCACCCAGGCTACTTAGCTTGATTAATCCAGGCTACTTAGCTTGATTCGCCCAGGCTACTTGGCTTGATTCGCCCAGGCTACTTGGCTTGATTTGCCCAGGCTACTTGGCTTGATTTGCCCAGGCTACTTGGCTTGATTTGCCCAGGCTACTTGGCTTGATTTGCCCAGGCTACTTGGCTTGGTTCGCCCAGGCTACTTGGCTTGGTTCGCCCAGGCTACTTGGCTTGGTTCGCCCAGGCTACTTGGCTTGGTTCGCCCAGGCTACTTGGCTTGGTTCGCCCAGGCTACTTGGCTTGGTTCGCCCAGGCTACTTGGCTTGGTTCGCCCAGGCTACTTGGCTTGGTTCGCCCAGGCTACTTGGCTTGGTTCGCCCAGGCTACTTGGCTTGGTTCGCCCAGGCTACTTGGCTTGGTTCGCCCAGGCTACTTGGCTTGGTTCGCCCAGGCTACTTGGCTTGGTTCGCCCAGGCTACTTAGTTTTTCCTCAGTCCTTGTATTTGTTTCACTAGCTCTAGTATTTAACTGGTATCATTAGGAAGACATTGAACTACAGTATGGAGACCCTTGACCTGTCAAGGTGAATGCTGACTCATCATTACAACGTACAGTACTGCTGGTAGAACACAACCAGGCTCTGACATTGTAACCTCCTACAAACAATCAGTCTGGTAATTACGAGGCTGTTGACATTGGTCATTGCAAGTAAATTCAAAGCCTAATCCCCTTACAAGGCTGACACGATTTCTATTCTACCGTATTTATAATATTGACTTGTGTATTTTCAGGTAGTGACATTTTCTCTGTGTTTGTGTGTATGTCTCGTACTGTAGGCCTCTGAGCTGGCCACGTGTATCCAGACTAAGAGGGACCTGGGCTGCAGAGCGAGCCAGATCCAGACCATCGAGGAGGGGGTCAACCCCCAGAACCATGCAGCCACAGAGTTCTGGAAGACCCTGAGAGGGCAGCAGACCTACCAATGTAAGTGGCGGTAGTGGTAGTGGCGGTAGTGGCGGTAGTGGTAGCGGCGGTAGTGGCGGTAGCGGTGGTGGTAGTGGTGGTAGTGGTGGTAGTGGTGGTAGTGGTGGTAGTGGTGGTAGCGGCGGTGGTGGCGGTGGTGGCGGTGGTGGCGGTAGCGGCGGTAGTGGCGGTAGTGGCGGTAGCGGCGGTAGTGGCGGTAGCGGTGGTGGTGGTAGTGGTGGTAGTAGTGGTGGTAGTGGCAGTAGTGGTGGTAGTGGCGGTAGTAGTGGTGGCGGTAGTAGTGGTGGCGGTAGTAGTGGTGGCGGTAGTAGTGGTGGCGGTAGTAGTGGTGGCGGTAGTAGTGGTGGTAGTAGTGGTGGTGGTGGCGGTAGTAGTGGTGGTGGCGGTAGTAGCGGTGGTGGCGGTAGTAGCGGTAGTGGCGGTAGTAGCGGCAGCGGTAGTGGCGGCAGCGGTAGTGGTGGTAGCGTCTCAATTCTCCACCCTTCTCCGAAAATGTTGCACTTGCACACTTCCTGTCATTGATCTAAACGCATTAGTGGAATCACTGGCTGGAGGGAGTTTCCACCATTGTTAAATCATGATGTAAAGTGTGCACACTTTGGTAAATGGGTGGGAGAATTGGGATTTTAGCTCCATGTAATCTGTAATCTGAAGCCTTTATTTTCATGTTTTATGCCACCGTTGTAGATTATTCTTGATATTTTGTGTGTGTGTGTGTGTGTCCTCATACAGCCGCGGGGCCACTGGAGGAAGATGAGCTGTTTGAGAGTGCCATCGTGGAGACAAACTGCATCTTCCGTCTGCTGGAGGATAAACTGGTTCCTGATGATGATCAGTGGGGGAAGGTTCCACGCAGCACACTACTGCAATCCAAAGAGGTACCTGACTGGACTCATCAGGAACTACATATAGCAGACAACTCATAGTAGGAGAGCTGATCTAGGATCAGTGTAGCCGTTTTTAGAGCATAATGATTAAGATTACATGGACAGGAGAGGACCTGATCCTAGGTCAGCACTAGGACTAACAGCTGATCCTATTCTGAGATGTCTGACACACATTATGGCCCCTGGTCCACAGGGTGTGCATTATTTTGGTCCCGTCTCTCCACTGTGTGCCCCCCACTGCAGGTGCTGGTGTTTGACTTTGGCAGTGAGGTGTATGTGTGGCACGGTAAGGAGGTGACTCTAGCCCAGAGGAAAGTAGCCTTCCAGCTGGCCAAACACCTGTGGAACGGAACCTTTGACTACACCTGCTGTGACATCAATCCTCTGGACCCTGGAGGACGTAACGCACGCATACCCTGGTAGGCTACCAATGCACACACACACACACACACACCAATGTGAGCGCACACACACCAACGCATACGCATCAACACACACACCAATAAACACGCACCAACGCACCCTCCAACGCATGCACCAACACACACACGCACACACATGCGCACCAACACACGCACACACATGCGCACCAACACACGCGCACACATGCGCACCAACACACGCGCACACATGCGCACCAACACACGCGCACACATGCGCACCAACACACGCACAGACACATGCGCACCAACACACGCACAGACACATGCGCACCAACACACGCACAGACACATGCGCACCAACACACGCACAGACACATGCGCACCAACACACGCACAGACACATGCGCACCAACACACGCACAGACACATGCGCACCAACACACGCACAGACACATGCGCACCAACACACGCACAGACACATGCGCACCAACACACGCACAGACACATGCGCACCAACACACGCACAGACACATGCGCACCAACACACGCACAGACACATGCGCACCAACACACGCACAGACACATGCGCACCAACACACGCACAGACACATGCGCACCAACACACGCACAGACACATGCGCACCAACACACGCACAGACACATGCGCACCAACACACGCACAGACACATGCGCACCAACACACGCACAGACACATGCGCACCAACACACGCACAGACACATGCGCACCAACACACGCACAGACACATGCGCACCAACACACGCACAGACACATGCGCACCAACACACGCACAGACACATGCGCACCAACACACGCACAGACACATGCGCACCAACACACGCACAGACACATGCGCACCAACACACGCACAGACACATGCGCACCAACACACGCACAGACACATGCGCACCAACACACGCACAGACACATGCGCACCAACACACGCACAGACACATGCGCACCAACACACGCACAGACACATGCGCACCAACACACGCACAGACACATGCGCACCAACACACGCACAGACACATGCGCACCAACACACGCACAGACACATGCGCACCAACACACGCACAGACACATGCGCACCAACACACGCACAGACACATACACATACGCGCACCAACACACGCACAGACTCTTTCTCCACCACTCAGTCAAATCATCCCTCAGGGACAGTTTGTCCTAGAGGGGTTTATAACGTCTATAGATCCTGTCTCTTACTGTTTGTGTGTCTACAGGAAGGGCCAGGGGCGTCCTGACTGGGCCATATTCGGCAGGCTGACACAGCACAATGAAACAATCCTGTTCAAGGAGAAGTTTCTGGACTGGACAGACACTAAGAAACCACAACCAAAGAACAGCAACCTACAAGTCACTGAGCAGAAGGTATATCCTCTTGACTCTCTCTCTTTTTCTCTCTCTCTCGTTCTATCTTTCTTTCTCTCTTCCTTTTACACATATTTCGTTATCTGTTATGTTTTCATCAGACCCCATGACCCTAGAGTTTTCTGAATGATTCTCGGTATCTCTCTGTCTCCACCCCCAGGATTTTCCAGGGTGCGTGTGCAGGCCGTATGATGCAGCGTTGATGCTTCCTGTACTCCAGACAGCTGTCAGCACGGTGTTGGATGGGATGAACGTTGGCCGAGGCCACGGCTCTGTGGAAGGAGAGGACAGGATGAGGACTCTAGAGATCAGCACAGTGTCTGTAGATGTCTGGCACATCCTGGAGTTTGACTACAGGTCATTATCTCAACATTCTGGAAACTTTCTCAAAATTCCCAGGTTTTCCAAAAATCCTGGTTGGAATATTTCTGGAATCAGGACATCCTCCAACAGGGATTTCTGGAAAGCATGTGAATTCTGGGAAAGTGACCAGACTTTTGCAACCCTTCCCGTACTGATCGCAGTAGAAAGATAATGAGTTATTTGTAATTATTTGTATTGTTGTTATCCCAGCCGGCTGCCCCAGCAGAGTATAGGCCACTTCCACGAGGGAGACGCGTACGTTGTGAAGTGGAAGTACATGGTGAGCACAGCAGTTGGCAGGAGGCAGAACCCGGAGCTGAGGAGCTCCGAACCGGTGAAAGAACAGGGCTGCTACTTCTTCTGGCAGGGACGGAACTCCACCGTGAGAGAGAAAGGAACGTCAGCACTGACGACAGTGGAG
Organism: Oncorhynchus mykiss; assembly: GCF_057628025.1. NCBI lineage: Eukaryota > Metazoa > Chordata > Actinopteri > Salmoniformes > Salmonidae > Oncorhynchus > Oncorhynchus mykiss. Next base: position 83,497,281 of record NC_143029.1, on the reverse strand, counting down.
CTGGAGGAGGAGAGAGGGGCCCAGGTACGTGTCGACGCTAAATACTAAGCCTTGTGTCTTAAATAGCACCCTATTCCCTATACAGTGCACTTACCAGACCAGAGTGCACTATGTGGGGAACAGGGTGTTTGAGATGCAGCCTAATTCCATGTATATATCTACTGTCACTGATCTGAGAGCATCCTTAGATGCATATGTCATGTATGAGCCGTGTCCCTGTCGCTGTCCCCGATAGGTCCAGGTACAGCAGGGGAAGGAGCCTCCTTGTTTCCTGCAGTGTTTCAACGGGGGGATGATTATACACGGTGGGAAGAGAGAGGAGGAAGAGGAGAACATACAGAGTAAGGAAGGATCTAGCCCATCTTCTGTTCCAGTGGTGGCTGGTGTCACTTTAAATCAGAAGACCGGCTCATTCTAATGGCTGGAATGGAATTAATGAAAGTTCCCATTGAGTTCCCATTGAGTTCCATTCATTCCATTCCAGCTACCACTATGACCAGTCCTTCTCTCAGCTTCCACCGCTAGTATCTGTGATCAGGACAGTAGTGTGTACGAGTGCGTTCCTGAGCGACTACATTGCTGATGCATACCAGATCTTACAAAGCCTGGATAGGCGTTTTACATATCAGCTAACCACATTATAGCAATCTGGTGCCCGACGGGAACAGTCGATTTGGTTGATGCAATAGAAAGCATGAGCAAGGGAACACGACCTGTGTGTGTGTCATACTGACCACGCGCCTCTTCGCCGTCTTCTTCTAGCTGAGTGGCGTCTGTACTGCGTGCGGGGGGAGGTCCCTGTAGAGGGACACCTACTGGAGGTGGTCAGTCACTGCAGCAGCCTTCGCTCCAGGAGCTCCATGATCCTCCTCAACGTCAACAAGGCCCTCATTTACCTGTGGCACGGCTGCAAGGCCCAGCAACACACACGGCTGGTGGGCCTCACCGCAGCTCAGAGGATCGAAGAACAGTGAGTCTGCTTCTCAAATGGCTCCCTGTTGCCTAAATAGTGCACTACTTTTGACCAGGGACTAGTCATCTGTCCTGTCTAGGTACTATGCTGACCAGGAAAAACTATTGTGTAGTGAAATGTGTAATACGGTATATTCTGTCCCAAACGGCACCCTATTCCCTATTATGATGCACTACTTTTGACCAGGGCCCATAGGGCTGTAGTCTAAAGTAGTGCACTATATGAGGAATAGGGTGCCATTTGGGATGGCCGGTATAATGTAGCTATGACGTGACGCATGGCTTCTGTCTTTTAGATGTCCGTTGGAGGCGGGGCTCCACAGCAGCAGTAAGGTGACCATTACAGAGTGTGACGAGGGATCAGAGCCCACGGGATTCTGGGATGCTGTAGGGATTAAAGACCGGAAAGCCTACGATTGTATGCTGCAAGGTATAGTACAGTTACACACACTGAAATAACACTTAACAATATGGCAAACTGATTATCCGGGTTTAGGTACATGTTAACACTGAGCATGAATTCTCTTGTATTAGATACGGGTAAATTCAACTTCACCCCTCGGCTGTTCAAGCTGAGCAGTTCTTCAGGGCAGTTTGTGGCTACAGAGTTCTACCACCCCTCCAGAGCTCCAGACATGGTCAGCTCTCTGCCCTTCCTACAGGAGGACCTGTACCGAGCCTCCCAGCCTGGTGAGTCCTATTATACCATAGTAATACATTACAGCTGTAACGAGCCTCCCAGCCTGGTGAGTCCTATTATACCATAGTAATACATTACACCTGTACCGAGCCTCCCAGCCTGGTGAGTCCGATTATACCATAGTAATACATTACAGCTGTAACGAGCCTCCGAGCCTGGTGAGTCCTATTATACCATAGTAATACATTACACCTGTAAAGACCTGTACTGAGCCTCCCAGCCTGGTGAGTATATAAGCCTCTCTGCTTGGCACTCAGCGTTAAGGAGATGTCCTGTCTGTTAGAATGTTGGTGTACAAAATGGCTGCTCTGACATAACTTCCTCTTCCTGTATAGCTCTGTTCCTGGTGGATAACTTCCATGAGGTGTACCTGTGGCAGGGCTGGTGGCCCCAGGACAGCGAGAACCCCAGCTCCACCAGGATAAGATGGGACATGGACAGGAAATGTGCCATGGAAACAGTGCTGCAGTACTGCATGGGTAGGATACCTGATGATGTTATCATCTCTGGCCTCTCTGTTAACATAAGGTGCTTGATGTTACATTTTAAAGACTTTGAACCTTGCACCCGCAGACCTTTTCACTAAGGGCATGTCTCTAGTTAGGATGTGTTGCTAAACGTGCTGACTTCCTCCCGTAGAGAATAATGAGAAGACGTCTCAGAAGTCGTATCTGATCCATGCTGGTCTGGAGCCTCTCACCTTCACCAACGTGTTCCCAAGCTGGGAGCACAGAGAGGACATTGCAGAGATCACTGAGAGGGTGAGTTATTCACTACACTGACCTGCCAACCCTTATACATAAACACACACTGACCATAAGGGAGAGTTGGATAAGTTGAGACATATTTTTTACATCCAGCACCACTACGTCAAGGGAAACATAGGATTCTTGCTAACAACGATATCTATACTGAACAAAAATATAAACGCAATATCTAAAGTGTTGGTTTCATGAGCTAAAATAAAGATCCCAGAAATGAAGCTTATTTCTCTCAAATGTTGTGCACAAATGTGTTTACATTCCTTTTAGTGAGCATTTATCCTTTGCCAAGATAATCCATCCACCTGACAGCTAAGGCATATCAAGAAGATGATTAAACAGCATGATCATTACACAGGTGCACTTTGTGCTGGGAACAATAAAACGTCCCTCTAAAACGTACAGTTTTGTCACACAACACAATGCCACAGACAGGGGCGCCACCAGGGATTTTGGGCCCCATGAATATATATCACATTGGGCCCCACCACCACAGACCATACCAAACCTGCGCAATTAACCACACCTCCAGAACCCAATCGACCCATTCAAAGCTTTAAATAACTCTACCTTTGCAGGCTTGCAATTCTCTTGTAGCCAATATTTACTGTCTGATATTTACTGACAGTGAGCTGTGAAAACAGAACACTGTGCAGACATGCATGCATCATTCTGCATACAGTGGAATTCACTATTCGATGCAAGACTGATACCCTCTATAAGAAATGTGCTATAGGCCATCTTTTACGGAGTCTAAATGTCATTTTAAATGGTACATTCTTGAATGGAAAATTCTCTTTTAACATTAATCATTAACTTAAAATAAATATAACTTAAGTATACATTAACCTGTTAAATTAAATTATTATGATCATCTATAGAATAAGATAACTAACAGAATAATACAGCAGATTTTTGAACTAGTTATACACACCAACTAGACAATAAGCAGCTGTAGAAATGGGAATGGAAAGGCCTGATGGTGGCGCTAGAGTAAAGGTCAAGAGGTCACCAAATCAATAGGTTTCTTCCACTTGGGGTCTTGATTGTGCTCAACAAATGTTATGGTCAATCCAGCCATTACTTTGAGATATATATTGTTCTCAGCCTGTGGGCATCATGTGTGTAGTGATCCAATATCCATAGCCATTAAACAGTTATCGCTGGTCCTTGCTCACCAAGAGCCCAGCGCTGAGCCTTCTTGCTAGCAAAGTCACCGATCAAGTCCAGCTTTCTAGCTAACTGACTTTCAATGTACAGCATGGCAAGACTGCACAGCCTGTCCTGGGACATAGTGGACCTCCAAATTTTTTTTTTTAAATCCGTTTTTTAGTTTACTGAAAGCTCTCTTCGCCATCAGCAACCGTCACAGGCAGTGTGGAAAATATATGTAAAGCAATGGACACTGCTCCCAAAATGCTTTGCAGCTGCATTGTACAAATTGCATTCAGGAGACAAGTTAGGGGGGACAGTGGCAGTATATACAGTGTCCAGGAGACTGAGGAGACAAGTTAAGGGGGAAAGTGGCAGTATATACCGTGTTCAGGAGACTGAGGGGACAAGTTAGGGGGGACAGTGTCAGTATATACAGTGTTCAGGTGTCAGGAGACCAAGAGGGGACAAGTTAGGAGGGGAGCAGGATATACAGTGTTCAGGTGTCTTACTTCATGATGAAACTCAGGTGTAAGATCTCTGGAATACTTCATGATCAGTGGTTGGCACCCAAAAGGGACTTTATCCTCACTAATCTGCCCAACTTTCAGAACAGCAGAAAACTATTCTACAACTTTTGCAGTGTTCTGGAACCTAGTGTCCAAGTCACATGATGTCATCCATAGCAGTAAAAACACTGTGTTCTGGAACCTAGTGTCCAGGTCACCTATGATGTCATCCATAGCAGTAAAAACACTGTGTTCTGGAACCTAGTGTCCAGGTCACTTATGATGTCATCCATAGCAGTAAAAACACTGTGTTCTGGAACCTAGTGTCCAGGTCACTTATGATGTCATCCATAGCAGTAAAAACACTGTGTTCTGGAACCTAGTGTCCAGGTCACTTATGATGTCGTCCATAGCAGTAAAAACACTGTTCTGGAACCTAATGTCCAGGTCACTTATGATGTCGTCCATAGCAATTAAAAACACTATGTTCTGGAACCTGGTGTCCAAGTCACTTATGATGTCATCCATAGCAGTAAAAACACTGTGTTCTGGAACCTAATGTCCAGGTCACTTATGATGTCGTCCATAGCAATTAAAAACACTATGTTCTGGAACCTAATGTCCAGGTCACTTATGATGTCGTCCATAGCAATTAAAAACACTATGTTCTGGAACCTGGTGTCCAAGTCACTTATGATGTCATCCATAGCAGTAAAAACACTGTGTTCTGGAACCTAGTGTCCAGGTCACTTATGATGTCATCCATAGCAGTAAAAACACTGTGTTCTGGAACCTGGTGTCCAGGTCACTTATGATGTCATCCATAGCAGTAAAAACACTGTTCTGGAACCTGGTGTCCAAGTCACTTATGATGTCATCCATAGCAGTAAAAACACTGTGTTCTGGAACCTAGTGTCCAGGTCACTTATGATGTCATCCATAGCAGTAAAAACACTGTTCTGGAACCTGGTGTCCAAGTCACTTATGATGTCATCCATAGCAGTAAAAACACTGTGTTCTGAAACACCGTTGCTGCACTGTCCTGAGCTGTCTCCTCTTGAGAGGTCTCATCATGGAGTCTCTTTCTCTGGCTGCTGTGTTCCTTGCTAAATTGAGGTGCAACTTCCATTTGCGTAGCAATCAGTGTTGCCTCAGACAGGAGAGACTCCCATCCATCTCTAAGAGCCTGCATCTCTTCCTTTAAGGCTCTGATATTGGCTGCCGTCTGTGTCAAGTGAGATTTTTCCTGACTGGAGAATCACATACCTGTCGTCAATGCATTGCAGTACCTGCAATTATGCCAACTGACATGTCATTCAACACAATGCTGCTCACCTCCTTCAGAGAGGTAGTAGGGCTGTTTCAGGGGTATGGGTATGGGGAGACAGGGCTGGTTCAGGGGTATGGGGAGACAGGGCTGGTTCAGGGGTATGGGGAGACAGGGCTGGTTCAGGGGTATGGGGAGACAGGGCTGGTTCAGGGGTATGGGGAGACAGGGCTGGTTCAGGGGAATGGGGAGACAGGGCTGGTTCAGGGGTATGGGGAGACAGGGCTGGTTCAGGGGTATGGGTATGGGGAGACAGGGCTGGTTCAGGGGTATGGGTATGGGGAGACGGGGCTGGTTCATGGGTATGGGGAGACGGGGCCGGTTCATGGGTATGGGGAGACGGGGCCGGTTCAGGGGGATGGGGAGACGGGGCCGGTTCAGGGGGATGGGGAGACGGGGCCGCTTCAGGGGGATGGGGAGACGGGGCCGCTTCAGGGGGATGGGGAGACGGGGCCGCTTCAGGGGGATGGGGAGACGGGGCCGCTTCAGGGGGATGGGGAGACGGGGCCGCTTCAGGGGGATGGGGAGACGGGGCCGCTTCAGGGGGATGGGGAGACGGGGCCGCTTCAGGGGGATGGGGAGACGGGGCCGCTTCAGGGGGATGGGGAGACGGGGCCGCTTCAGGGGGATGGGGAGACGGGGCCGCTTCAGGGGGATGGGGAGACGGGGCCGCTTCAGGGGGATGGGGAGACGGGGCCGCTTCAGGGGGATGGGGAGACGGGGCCGCTTCAGGGGGATGGGGGGGATGGGGAGACGGGGCCGCTTCATGGGGATGGGGGGGATGGGGAGACGGGGCTGCTTCAGGGGTATGGGGATGGGGAGACGGGTCAGGGGGATGGGGGGGATGGGGAGACCGGGCTGCTGAGCTTGAAGCTGCATCTGTTGGGCCTGGCACCAGGCAGGGACAACTGATATAGTATGAAGAGCTTGCTAAAAGTTTGCCTGCATTGATTAAATGTCGGCTGAAAGATCCCACACCGCGGCACCAGCCCACACCGCGGCACCAGCCCACACCGCGGCACCAGCCCACACCGCAGCCCACACCGCGGCACCAGCCCACACCGCGGCACCAGCCCACACCGCGGCACCAGCCCACACAGCTACAGTGCATTTGGAAAGTATTCAGATCCCTTGACTTTTTCTACATTTTCTGACTTTACAGCCTTATTCTAAAATAGATTAAATTGTTTTTTTCCCCATCAATCTACACATAATACCCCATAATGACAAAAGCAGGTTTTTACTTTTGGCAGCAATTACAGCATTGAGTCTTCTTGGGTATGACGCTACAAATCAAATGTATTTATATAGCCCTTCTTAGATCAGCTGATATCTCAAAGTGCTGTACAGAAATGCAGGTATAGAAGGTTGGCACACCTGTATTTGGGGAGTTTCTCTCATTCTTCTCTGCAGATCCTCTCAAGCTCTGTCAGGTTGGATAGGGAGCATCGCTGCACAGCTATTTTCAAGTCTTTCCAGAGATGCTTGATCGAGTTCAAGTCCGGGCTCTGGCCGGGCCACTCAAGGACATTCAGAGACTTGTCCCGAAGATACTCCTGCGTTGTCTTTGCTGTGTGCTTAGTCGTTGTCCTGTTGGAAGGTGAACCTTCGCCCCGGTCTGAGGTCCTGAGTGATCTGGAGCAGGTTATCATCAAGGATCTCTCTGTAGTTTGCTCCGTTCATCTTTTCCTCGATCCTGACTAGTCTCCCAGTCCCTGCCGCTGAAAAGCGTATCCACAGCATGATGCTGCCGCCACCATGCTTCACCATATTGATGGTGGTGCTTGACATTCAGTTCAATCTTGGTTTCATCAGACCAGAGAATCTTGTTTCTTCTGGTGCCTTTTTGGCCAACTCCAAGCGGGCTGTCATGTGCCTTTTACTGAAGAGTGGCTTCCATCTGGTCACTCTACCATAAAGGTCTGATTGGTGGAATGCTGCAGAGATGGCTGTCCATCTGGAAGGTTCTCCCATCTCCACAGAGGAGCTCTGGGTGCGCTGTCAGAGTGACCATCGAGTTCTTGGTCACCTTCCTGACCAAGACCCTTCTCCCCCGATTGCTCAGTTTGGCCAGGCGGCCAGCTCTAGGAAGAGTCTTGGTGGTTCCAAACTTCTTCCGTTTAAGAATGATGGAGGCCACTGAGATCTTGGACTTTCAATGCTGTAGACATGTTTTTGGTACCCTTCCCCAGATCTGTGCCTTGAAACAATCCTGTCTCGGAGCTCTACATACGTAAGTCCTTCGACCTCATGGCTTGGTTTTTGCTCTGACATGCACGGTCAACTGTGGGACCTTATATAGACAGGTGTGTGTGTGTGTGTGTGTGCCTTTCCAATGTCCAATCAATTGAATTTACCACAGGTGGACTCCAATTAAGTTGTAGAAACTTCTCAAGGATGATCAATGGAAACAGGATGCACCTGAGCTCAATTTCGAGTCTCATAGTAAAGGGTTTGAATACTTATGTAAGTAAGGTATTTCTGTTTTTTAAAATGTTTTATACATTTGCAAACATTTCTAAAAACCTGTTTTGTCAGTATGGGATATTGTGTGTAGATTGCTTAGGAAAATGTTTAATTTAGTTATTTTTAGATTAATGCTGTAACATAACAAAATGTGGAAAAAGTCAAGGGGTCTGAATACTTTCCTAATGCACTGAATGTGTATGTGACCAATTAAAATGTGATTTGATTTACCAACCCACACAGCTACACACACATTAACAGTACTGCTCTCTCTCTCTCACACACACACACACACACACACACACACACACACACACACACACACACACACACACACACACACACATCCAAACACCCACATGGCCGGTTGAAATATACAGTACTCTTATCCTCCTTTTTGGGACTATTTGAGTTGATTGTCGTGTGTGTGTGTGTGTGTGTGTGTGTGTATCAGGAGGTGGAGGTGTGTAACCAGATCATCCTGGTGGAAGATGTGCTGGCCAGGCTGTGCCAGAACACCTATCCCCTGGCTGAGCTGTTGGCACGCCCACTTCCTGAGGGTGTCGACCCCCTCCGCCTGGAGCTCTACCTATCAGACCAGGACTTTGAGGTGAGACCACACCCCCTGATCAATGATCATTCAGTTCTAACACACCCTGTGAGAATAGGATACCTTGATTTCAGGTTTAATGAGCTGGTTTCCCAGACCAATGTTAGGCCTGGTCCTGGAGTAAAAGCACTTTCAATGGAGAATCTACATTTCTTAAAAGCACTTCTCTTCTCTCTCTCTCCCACCATTCAACAAGAGAGGCCATCTCCCTCCATGTGTTTATCTCTATTTACAGAATTCAACACAAACACACAGAGCACACACTGAGGGAGGACAGAGTGGGGTCCAACGTCAGCGCTCTCTCTGTGTACTCAAGAAATTAGTTTTCTCTCCCTGGGCGTCTGCTCCACTCCCCACACAGTCTGACCAATTAGGATAGAAGGCCAGAGAGATGCTTGGCCAATGAGAGAGAGACAAGGGGCTGTATGCATAATGCATCTCAGAGCGCTGATCTAGGATCAGTTGGCCAATAAGAGAGAGACCGAGGGGCTGTATGTATCATGCATCTCAGTGCTGCTCTAGGATCAGTTGGCCAATAAGAGAGAGACCAAGGGCTGTATGTTATCATGCATCTCAGTGCTGCTTTAGGATCAGTTGGCCAATAAGAGCGAGACCTGGGGCTCTATGCATAATGCATCTCAGAATGCTGATCTAGGATCAGTTTGACATTTTAGATCACAATGAATAACGACAGGGAAGACATGATCCTGGATCAGCACTCCTACTCTGAGATGGTTGATACCTACATGCCCTAATGTCATTGATGTGATTCTCTCTACCATCATTACTTTATGCTCCCTGGCTATTGATGTAACATATATACGCTGGGAGTCAGGAAGCAGGTGCTATTGATGTAACATATACGCTGGGAGTCAGGAAGCAGGTGCTATTGATGTAACATATACGCTGGGAGTCAGGAAGCAGGTGCTATTGATGTAACATATACGCTGGGAGTCAGGAAGCAGGTGCTATTGATGTAACATATACGCTGGGAGTCAGGAAGCAGGTGCTATTGATGTAACATATACGCTGGGAGTCAGGAAGCAGGTGCTATTGATGTAACATATACGCTGGGAGTCAGGAAACAGGTGCTATTGATGTAACATATACGCTGGGAGTCGGGAAGCAGGTGCTATTGATGTAACATATACGCTGGGAGTCAGGAAGCAGGTGCTATTGATGTAACATATACGCTGGGAGTCAGGAAGCAGGTGCTATTGATGTAACATATACGCTGGGAGTCAGGAAGCAGGTGCTATTGATGTAACATATACGCTGGGAGTCAGGAAGCAGGTGCTATTGATGTAACATATACGCTGGGAGTCAGGAAGCAGGTGCTATTGATGTAACATATACACTGGGAGTCAGGAAGCAGGTGCTATTGATGTAACATATACGCTGGGAGTCAGGAAGCAGGTGCTATTGATGTAACATATACGCTGGGAGTCAGGAAGCAGGTACTATTGATGTAACATATACGCTGGGAGTCAGGAAGCAGGTGCTATTGATGTAACATATACGCTGGGAGTCAGGAAGCAGGTGCTATTGATGTAACATATACGCTGGGAGTCAGGAAGCAGGTGCTATTGATGTAACATATACGCTGGGAGTCAGGAAGCAGGTGCTATTGATGTAACATATACGCTGGGAGTCAGGAAGCAGGTGCTATTGATGTAACATATACGCTGGGAGTCAGGAAGCAGGTGCTATTGATGTAACATATACGCTGGGAGTCAGGAAGCAGGTGCTATTGATGTAACATATACGCTGGGAGTCAGGAAGCAGGTGCTATTGATGTAACATATACGCTGGGAGTCAGGAAGCAGGTGCTATTGATGTAACATATACGCTGGGAGTCAGGAAGCAGGTGCTATTGATGTAACATATACGCTGGGAGTCAGGAAGCAGGTGCTATTGATGTAACATATACGCTGGGAGTCAGGAAGCAGGTGCTATTGATGTAACATATACGCTGGGAGTCAGGAAGCAGGTGCTATTGATGTAACATATACGCTGGGAGTCAGGAAGCAGGTACTATTGATGTAACATATACGCTGGGAGTCAGGAAGCAGGTGCTATTGATGTAACATATACGCTGGGAGTCAGGAAGCAGGTGCTATTGATGTAACATATACGCTGGGAGTCAGGAAGCAGGTGCTATTGATGTAACATATACGCTGGGAGTCAGGAAGCAGGTGCTATTGATGTAACATATACGCTGGGAGTCAGGAAGCAGGTGCTATTGATGTAACATATACGCTGGGAGTCAGGAAGCAGGTGCTATTGATGTAACATATACGCTGGGAGTCAGGAAGCAGGTGCTATTGATGTAACATATACGCTGGGAGTCAGGAAGCAGGTACTATTGATGTAACATATACGCTGGGAGTCAGGAAGCAGGTGCTATTGATGTAACATATACGCTGGGAGTCAGGAAGCAGGTGCTATTGATGTAACATATACGCCGGGAGTCAGGAAGCAGGTGCTATTGATGTAACATATACGCCGGGAGTCAGGAAGCAGGTGCTATTGATGTAACATATACGCCGGGAGTCGGGAAGCAGGTGCTATTGATGTAACATATACGCCGGGAGTCGGGAAGCAGGTGCTATTGATGTAACATATACGCTGGGAGTCGGGAAGCAGGTGCTATTGATGTAACATATACGCTGGGAGTCAGGAAGCAGGTGCTATTGATGTAACATATACGCTGGGAGTCAGGAAGCAGGTGCTATTGATGTAACATATACGCTGGGAGTCAGGAAGCAGGTGCTATTGATGTAACATATACGCTGGGAGTCGGGAAGCAGGTGCTATTGATGTAACATATACGCTGGGAGTCAGGAAGCAGGTACTATTGATGTAACATATACGCTGGGAGTCAGGAAGCAGGTACTATTGATGTAACATATACGCTGGGAGTCAGGAAGCAGGTACTATTGATGTAACATATACGCTGGGAGTCAGGAAGCAGGTGCTATTGATGTAACATATACGCTGGGAGTCAGGAAGCAGGTGCTATTGATGTAACATATACGCTGGGAGTCAGGAAGCAGGTACTATTGATGTAACATATACGCTGGGAGTCAGGAAGCAGGTGCTATTGATGTAACATATACGCTGGGAGTCAGGAAGCAGGTGCTATTGATGTAACATATACGCTGGGAGTCAGGAAGCAGGTACTATTGATGTAACATATACGCTGGGAGTCAGGAAGCAGGTGCTATTGATGTAACATATACGCTGGGAGTCAGGAAGCAGGTACTATTGATGTAACATATACGCTGGGAGTCAGGAAGCAGGTGCTATTGATGTAACATATACGCTGGGAGTCAGGAAGCAGGTACTATTGATGTAACATATACGCTGGGAGTCAGGAAGCAGGTACTATTGATGTAACATATACGCTGGGAGTCAGGAAGCAGGTGCTATTGATGTAACATATACGCTGGGAGTCAGGAAGCAGGTGTTATTGATGTAACATATACGCTGGGAGTCAGGAAGCAGGTGCTATTGATGTAACATATACGCTGGGAGTCAGGAAACAGGTGCTATTGATGTGCAGAAGGTGAGTTTAATAAAGAAACAATGCAGATGAACGAACATGAGAGAACAATACTACCTAATGACTGACTGTGATCTGAGGGATAAATAAAAGGGGGAGTAATCACGGAGGAAATGACGACCAGGTGTGCTTAATGATGGGGAACAGGTGTGTGTGTGTGTGTGTGTTAATAGCTGTCAGGGCCGGTGGTTACCGGTGACGTCGAGCGACAGAGGGAGGAAGCAGGAATAGGCGTGACAATTGACGTCCAGTAGCACTGTAATAAACTGACTAATACCCAGGATCTGGAGCCCAAGCTAACTCCTCTTACCTTTCAGGCTGGGTTCTAGGGGATTCAGATAAGGTGAGTTGTTTGGGCTGAGGACCATGATGAATGATCTGACTGTTCTTCCTCAAGGATACAACATCCTCACTGAGCTGACTCACTCCTCTCTTTCTCTGGGCCGTCCTGCTTGTCTCTCTCTCTCTCTCTGTCTCTCTCTCTCTGTCTCTCTCTCTCTGTCTCTCTCTCTCTGTCTCTCTCTCTCTGTCTCTCTCTCTCTGTCTCTCTCTCCACACCTCCACCTGTCTTTTCTTTCTCCACAGCGATGAGGGACACTGTGGATCACTTCTGTTTTTTGGCATGGACTCCCAAAAAGAACTACTTCTGTGTAAACTGTATTTCACGTTGAACTTGGAACTCTTTGTGGGACCACAAACTGATTTTAAAACATGACGGTTCACTATTTGACATTGTCTGAACTCAAAACAGTGCAATGTTAAAATGTACCACCTCACTCCGTCTCTCATTGTATTAATTGATGATCTTCTCCCCATGCAGAAGGCGTTGGACATGAAGAGAGAGGAGTACGAAGGATTACCAGGGTGGAAGCAAGTCAACTTAAAGAAGGCTAAAGGACTGTTTTAGTGTAAGTTAACCTGACGATGGTTGTGGAGAGAAGAAGAAATTCAACAACTCTTGGAGGACAGTGGAAGTTGATAAAATACTTCTTTATTGTTAAGACCAACCTGTTTCATCAGGTTGGTTGTGGAGAGAAGAGGACACAGAGACCGATGTAGGCCACCAGGCGGTGTCACCCATCCAGCCCTTCCCAGCGGTGTGACTGAACACCTAGCTGGCAGCACTTTAAATCGGAGGATGTGATCATCGTTTAGGTGGAATGGAATCAATGGAACCGTATCAAACGCATGGGTTTTTACAAGAGAGTTTGATACAATTTCATTCACTCCGTTCCAGTCATTATTATGAGCGTCCTCCCCTCACCAGCCTCCTCTGCTGAACACACTCTCAGATACGATAAGTGGGAGAAGAGGACAGAGGCTGGGTTGGGGGATCTGCTAAGGTGTGCTAGCCTCATGTAGCATCATGTTTTTAACTTTTAATTATGTAACTATGTAGGAAAATCCTGCTTAGCACATTTTCTCAGTGGCTTATCAGGAACTGTACAAGCAGGACCTGCTCTTTCTCCCTGTGTCTCTGTCTCTCTCTCCCTGTGTGTTTCATACTGTACTACTGTGTATGTAGACACTGTACTAAGTCTCCTAGAAGCACTTGCTATGTCACCACTCCTGCCACGTGAGTTGAAGAGGACAGTCAGCAACTCTGGGAGGTCAGTGGAAGTTGTTAAAAATGCTGCTTTATTGTTTAAAATAAACTTGTTTAAAACGGCCTGTAGCCTTCATCAGGGTTTTACACGTAGGAAAATGAAGATGGCCGACAGAACTATATACCATGGACATCATCAATGACATCATCAATGACATCATCGGTCGGACACACCGCTGTGGTCTCTGGCTTGGTGGTGTTTGTGAAGTCTTTCACAGATTCAGAAAGTATTCATACCCCTTGACTTATTCCACATTTTTTGTTGCCTGAATTCAACATCTATAAAATAGATATTGTTCTCACCCATCAACACACAATACCTCACAATGACAGTGATTTCAAATGAAAAACAGAAATACACCCCTGAGAATACTTTGTAGAAGCACCTTTTGCAGCTTTAAAAAATTTGTTTGTAAACATTTTGAATAAATAATTTCACTTTGACATTATGGGGTATTGTGTGTGTGTGTGTGTGTGTGTGTGTGTGTGTGTGTGTGTGTGTGTGTGTGTGTAGGCCAGGGACCAAAAAAAATCCAAATGTAATCCATTTTAAATTCAGGCTGTAACACAACAAAACGTGGAAAAAGTCAAGGGGCTGAATACTTTCTGAATGCACTGTACATCAATGTATGTAAAACTGTATTCAACTTGAAAGTTCTGTGTCAGTAGGAACTTTTTTCTCCCCCTTGTCTACGATGTCTCAAAAGGTGATAACACATGCCGAGTATGTACCTTTTTAGATTCAAATTCTCCGGTATGGTACCTGGGCTGTCATAATGATGTCTAAGCTTCACAGGTACCTGAGAAATGTCAACGGTTGTATTTTTACAGGCATGGAATTCTTCATGGGGGGGGGGGGAAACCTGATTTATGTGGATGTAATAGTGCCTTGCGTTTGTGTACAGTTTATATACAGGAATTGTCATCTGCGTTTTCAAAGACTTTAGTGAATAAACAAAATTGCAAATCCCAAAATCCAAATTGATGTTAGTGTGTTTCTTTGACACAGTCAGTGAATCACAATTGTATTTTCTTGACACATCCTCGTGTCGTCCTCGTGTCGTCCTCGTGTCGTCCTCGTGTCGTCTAAATAACTGCTCACAGACATCTATGACTACACTTCATTTAGATTGGAGACATTTAGCAGAAGCTCTTATCCAGAGCGACTTACAGCTAATAGATTCGTGCTAGTTGCGACAATCACAGTCATAGTAAGTGAAACTTAAACTCATATGCACATTTTTCCATTGGTGTACATAGACTTTCGAAGAATGACCACATTCCTAGAGCATTATGATCAAGGCTGTATAATGTCTTATGAAGCAGTGTTATAATGCCTTATAGGAAACTCTCAATAGGAAATAGTGCACTATATGTGCTCATCAAGGGGTACATTCTAATTCCCCTGTGCTTCCTGGAATGCACGTTAATCTGTCTTGCACACCAAACATGACGGTGGAACCCCTCTTGATTTCTCAATGAGCATTTCATATAGGGCATTATAACACTTTGTTTCATACGACATAAGACAGACTGCTCAGATGCAGTCTTTTCCATTTTAATGTAACTCCCAGTCAACATAATATATCATTTAAATGAATGAAAGATCTTAGACTTACTCTATGCTTTCCAAGACTCCATGTGCCTTACTGATGAGGAACATGAATTTGTCAGCTGTATTGCTGGTGATGGACTTCACTCCAATGTCAATGTTTCTGGGTTTGTGTTTAGTGAGAGCAACAAGCAAGTCCTGTACTTTCTCATCAGAGAAGTTGTTCTTACGCAGACTGAAAAATACAGACAAATGGGAGTGAGGCACAGAAAACACATTTTATTTTAAAAACAGTCCCTAAAACATCCATATAGTAACAGAAACATTCCTTGTAAAAACATCCAGAAAGTAACAGAAACAAGAATAGTAAATGTAATATTTCTTTATCAAACACATATATGAATCTGGTTATCAAACTTAATGAAGGATGTTTGTTGAAGGTTTGTGTCTATTAAGGGGAAAGTTGTCTAAAAGTAACAATGTAATCACATTACGTTACTGAGTTTGGGTAATCCAAAAGTTACGTTACTGATTACAATTTTGGACAGGTAACTAGTAACTAACGGATTACATTTAGAAAGTAATCAAATCAAATTGTATTGGTCACATAGCAGATGTTATTGCGGGTGTAGCGAAATGCTTGTGTTTCTAGCTCCAACAGTGCAGTAATATCAAAATATTCACAACAATACACACAATACACCCAAACCTAAAAGTAAAAGTACAAAAATATTAGGAAGAGCAATGTCGAAATGGAATAGACTAAAATACAGTAGAATAGAATACAGTATATACAGTTGGTCAGAAGTTTACATACACCTTAGCCAAATACATTTAAATGTTTTTCACAGTTCCTGACATTTAATCCTAGTCAAAATTCCCTGTCTAACGTCAGCTAGGATCACCACTTTATTTTTAGAATGTGAAATGTCAGAATAATAGTAGAGAGAATAATTTATTTCAGCTTTTATTTCTCATCACATTCCCAGTGGGTCAGAAGTTTACATACACTTAGTATCAATTAGTATTTGGTAGCATTGCCTTTAAATTGTTTAACTTGGGTCAAACATTTTGTGTCGCCTTCCACAAGCTTCCCACAATAAGTTGAGTGAATTTTGGCCTATTCCTCCTGACAGAGCTGGTGTAACTGAGTCAGGTTTGTAGGCTTCCTTGCTCGCACACACTTATTCAGTTCTGCCCACAAATGTTCTAGTTCATACAGGTCTTAGGGAAAAGCCTAGTTTCTTCAGCCTGCTGAGGTTGAAGAGGCACCATTGCACCTTCTTCACCATGCTGTCTGTGTGAAGGGATCATTTCAGGTAGTCAGTGATTTGCAAGCCGAGGGACTTTAATCTTTTGAACCTCTCCACTGCAGCCCTGTCGATGTGGATGGGGGCGTGTTTTCTCTACTTTCTCCTTTAGTCCATAATCTGCTATCAGCTCCTTCCTTTTGTTGAGGGAGAGGTTATTTTCCTGGTACCTCTCCCCACAAGTGATCTCACCTCCCCCTGTAGGCTGTATCATTGTTGTTGGTAATCAGGCCTACCACTGTTGTCATCAGCAAACTTGCTGATTGAGTTGGATACGTGCATGGACAGCAGTCATGGGTGAAAAGGGAGTACAGGAGGGGGCTGAGAATGTACCCCTGTGTTTGCTTGTGTTGAGGATAAGCGGGGCAAAGGTGTTGTTGCCTACTTCACCACTTGGGGTTGGCCCGTCCGGAAGTCCATGACCCAGTTGCACAAGGAGGGGCATTCCTGCATGTGGGCATTCCTGCATCTGCAGGAACCCCTATTTATACTTATATTGGTCAATGTTTAAGCTAGGACAGGCAGGAGACGGGGGCGCTCCAGTACGTGGCTTTAATGCACAATAATGTTGGATGCCAGCTGCCGATAAACCCCACACAAGACGGGGCGGGGGCTACAATGGTAGCTAGCTAGCCCTACAACGGTAGACAGTGTCCTTCGCCCCTGCTTATCTGGCACTGTTTTCCCACCGTTCTGACGGTGAGGGCAGGTGTTCGGCAGGCGGCAGCGTAAGGACACTGTGTGCTAGCTTAGCCAGCTAGTCTTCCCAGTAGACAGCAGGCGGGAGGCAGGGGCGACACCGTGTCCTAGCTAGCTAACTAGCAAGCCACATGCATCATACGGGCCAGATTTCTGGACTAATGAAAGAAATATAAACACTTAAAAAAAAGATTGCTGTCAGAGTGCAGTATACCTGCAGGACACTGCAATATAACTGCTGTCAGAGTGCAGTATACCTGCAGGACACTGCAATATAACTGCAGTTAGAGTGCAGTATACCTGCAGGACACTGCAATATAACTGCAGTTAGAGTGCAGTATACCTGCAGGACACTGCAATATAACTGCTGTCAGAGTGCAGTATACCTGCAGGACACTGCAATATAACTGCTGTCAGAGTGCAGTATACCTGCAGGACACTGCAATATAACTGCAGTTAGAGTGCAGTATACCTGCAGGACACTGCAATATAACTGCAGTTAGAGTGCAGTATACCTGCAGGACACTGCAATATAACTGCAGTTAGAGTGCAGTATACCTGCAGGAGACTGCAATATAACTGCTGTCAGAGTGCAGTATACCTGCAGGACACTGCAATATAACTGCTGTCAGAGTGCAGTATACCTGCAGGACACTGCAATATAACTGCAGTTAGAGTGCAGTATACCTGCAGGACACTGCAATATAACTGCAGTTAGAGTGCAGTATACCTGCAGGACACTGCAATATAACTGCAGTTAGAGTGCAGTATACCTGCAGGACACTGCAATATAACTGCAGTTAGAGTGCAGTATACCTGCAGGACACTGCAATATAACTGCAGTTAGAGTGCAGTATACCTGCAGGACACTGCAATATAACTGCTGTCAGAGTGCAGTATACCTGCAGGACACTGCAATATAACTGCTGTCAGAGTGCAGTATACCTGCAGGACACTGTAATATAACTGCAGTTAGAGTGCAGTATACCTGCAGGACACTGCAATATAACTGCAGTTAGAGTGCAGTATACCTGCAGGACACTGCAATATAACTGCAGTTAGAGTGCAGTGTAACTGCTGTATGCTTTAAACACTGCGTCCAAAATACGTTTTTTTTAAACTGCAGCACAATGCAGTTTTTTCTGCTATTACTGCATCCAAAAAACACTTTCAAAACTGCAATCTTTTTTTGTAAGGGAAAAGATGGTATTTGGTTGGAGCTTTTCTTTAACTAGCCTCTCAAATCACTTCATGATGACAGAAGTGAGTGCTACGGGGTGATAGTCATTTAGTTCAGTTACCTTTGCTCACTTGGGAACAGGAACAATATTGGACATCTTGAAGCAAGTGGGGCAACAGACTGGGATAGGGAGAGATTGAATATGTCTGTAAATTCTCCAGCCAGCCTGTCTGCACATGCTCTGAGGTCACAGTTTGGGATGCCATCTGAGCCGGAAGCCTTGCGAGGGTTAACACGCTTAAAATGATTTTCTCACGCCGAGAGCACACAGTCCTCACGAACGTCCGTGGCTCGATGTTGTTTTCCTCAAAGCGGGCAAAGAAGGTGTTTAGTTCGTCCAGAGCGGGGCATCGGTGTCTGTTTTTGTAATCCGTGATTGTCTGGAGTCCCTGTCACATACATCTCATGTCTGAGCAGTTGAATTGCCACTCCACTTTGTCCCTGTCTAATAAATACATTTAATGTAGGACAACGTGACAAAAATAATCAATTTGGCCTGTCGTATCATATGGTCTCATTATAATACAGAAAATGTTGGCTTTCTCAAAATAACAGTACACCATATTTTGCGTTGACTGCAGGCTACAGCTAGTAAAGCCAGACAACGGCATCTTCGAAAACGTTTGATGCTTACCTCATGTAGTACATGTTGTTTTGAATCAGTAGGTTATTTATCTTCTCAAAAAATGTATGTTAATTTAACGTAAATAACTGGGATTAGGGTGGTCCACAAACAAAGTTTATTGGTTAATTATTCATTAATTCATTACATCTGCAACTCTTTTTTTTTTCACCTCTCTGTTTATTCAGTTGTACATACAAATCACACACAATTAGACCACACAATGTAAAAAATATAAATAATATACTCAACAATGACTTATTTAAAGTATAAAGACTTTAGACAAGTTATATACACACAGGGCAGAAGGGTACAAAGGTTAAAGGCTAATCTGTAGTTCAAACAAGAACACAACGAACACCCTGTCACTGTTCCTGTAATCAGCCGATTGGTGGAGGGTGGAGAAATGCAACCACTCACATTCACAGACATTCATGACCACAAAGACTGACCATTAACTGGACCAAAATGTAAGTTTACGATGGTGTTTTAAAGAAAGGGAGCAAAATAAGCATAAGTTTTAGGGTCTGACGGGGCAAGAGGCACAAGTTACATTCTTCAAGCATTGATGGACACACATCACCAATCTCAAGGCCTACCCCCACCACACACATAAAAACACCCCTCCAACCAGTAAGTCAGAGATGGAATGTGGTGAGGTTGGACCCAGGTGTAGAGAAGAGACCAGATGAGGAATCAGTGGTTATGGATGAACCTAATACTAAACTGAGATACGGTAGCCGAAGGATCACGAAAACTCTCTCAGGAAACAAACGCACACGGTACACAATTCATAATGAGTAATAGGACACACCTGAATGTCATTAATGTCTCCAGGACGGTCTCTGGCGCCCTCTGGTGACAGGTGGAACCATGACGAGGGAAGTCAAATAAATTTGTTTTAATAAGAATGCCATCAGAAGGTGGACTGTTCATAGTAAGACCGGTATTGAGCCTAAGTTTCCTAAAACAGTATGGAGTTCCCACATGTACTCAATGTAATGTCTTATTTATAAGATGGGGGAACCACCATCATTCGGTTCTGGAGTACTAGCTAAAAGAGTGCTATAAAGATGGTTGCCTATGGGTAGTACTCCAAAAATGGCTGTAAGGGGAGACGGATCTATGACACTGCCATATCAGAGAAACATTTCAATGTTAATTCCAACCTGACAGTTTATGACAGTCCCAAAACATATGAAACAGTGTTGCTGATTCCGTTTTTACATCAAACACAAGTAGGATCAAAATCTGAGAATATTCTTCCAAGTTTGGCCCCGGACCAGTGGATACGGTGAACCACCTTGAATTGGATGAGGCTGTGTCTAGTGCTAAAAGAGGAAGATGGAATCCTGTGTAGCACAGATAGTCTTTAAAGGCAACAAAGATGGGTTCTGTAAGTCATTAATGATTGCATATGTGTCTGAAATTGCACCCTTAGGAAGCTTGATTAACTCTCCATAGCTGTACTTGAAAGCCTAATGGGTAATCCAGGTGTGTTAGCTGACAAAGTATTTTCATCCACAACATATTCCTGACAGATTCACAAGACTATTGGAATGGTGTGATGCTGCCAGGGGCGTAACCAACTTAAAGACCAAATAAAATAACAAAAAATTAACTAGGCAACTCAGTTAAGAACAAATTCTTATTTACAATGACAGCCTACCCTGCACAACACTGGGCTAATTGTGCACCACCCTATCACGGCCAGATGTGATGCACCCTGGATTCAAACTGCACTCTTGCACTGAGATGCAGTGTCTTAGACCACTGCACCACTCGGGAGCCCAAAGGAGGAGAAGAGAGAATTGACTCATCTCCTGTGGCCTACATTTAATAATAACACCACGTGCCATTTAGCATTCAATTTTATCCAAACTTTCGTGTGGTCGTGGGAATCAAGCACACTGTCCTAGCACTGCAAGCTCCAAGCTCTACCAACTGAGCGACAGAGGAACACAAGCGGAAACCCAGGGAATATGAGAGGTTCAGAGAAATGCTGCTTGTCTCCTGCACTTCTACTCACAGAATCAGATTCAGAATCACAACCACCTTTACTCACCAAGCACATTTACATGTACCAGGGATTTGACCTGGCTAAATGGTGCTGACAATTCAATAAACAGACCGAATGTAGAAATAATAATGTACACAAACAGTATACACACAACATAAACATATATAGTATGAACAATTACATGTAATAATGTATTTAATTAGACAATAATAATATCAAGAATAAACATAAGTATGGTGGTAATAAATGAATGGGGGTAAAATATATTACAATGAAGGAAGTACTGCAGTGGAAAGTTCAAATGGGCATGTTTAGTGGTGCATATAATACAGAAATGTACATATAATATTTAACAATACAGCATATTACATTGTTTATGGTGCGAACCATTCCCATAAAGACTCCAATGCAGGTAAGATATGTTCAGTTCAGTTCATTTGGCTTAATCTTGTAGTCTTTCTAAAGTCTAAAGTTACATTTTGAAATTACCACCCCAAAAACATTTCCAGTATGTATAGTTAGTATCAGTCCAAATCTAAGTGGTATCAGGATCAAAGGAATGTCTCTTCACTCTTGTCTTTGTCCTCCGTCTCTTGTATGCTGTATTTCTCACAATCTCTGTTGTCTTTGTCCTCTTGTTATATTTCTTATACCATCTCTGTTGTCTTTGTCCTCTTGTTATATTTCTTATACCATCTCTGTTGTCTTTGTCCTCTTGTTATATTTCTTATACCATCTCTGTTGTCTTTGTCCTCTTGTTATATTTCTTATACCATCTCTGTTGTCTTCATCATGGTCACTATCCAACAACACAACACCCTTTACACTTTATATCATCTCTAGGCCTATTGCTTTCGTTCTCATTCCACGTGCCATCACTATTGTTTTCGTTCCCATTCCACATGTCAGCAATATTGATTTCGTTCCCATTCCACATGTCATCAATATTGATTTCGTTCCCATTCCACGTGTCATCAATACCACTTTCCTTCCCATGCCTTAACACAATCTCTATGAATGATTCTCCATGTAGAGCGAGTAAAACGTTGTCATTACAACTGAGCCTCTTGTCCTTCTCCTCAGAGCACTGGTCAGCAAGCTTCCTGCATCTCCTCCTGCAGAGGTAAGGGATGATTAACACCTGAAGAGATCTAGTGGCACACCCTATTAATAACTTCAGTTGATTCATTGGTTTATTCAAGCCTCAAATAACTGATACGTAAGAGATAATCAACGAGGGGCTATGCGTTCTATGGAAAATAAGGAACGACGTGGAAGGTGTATGCGCTAGCGAACACGCTAGCGAAGTGGACTGACCTTCCACGCAGTGTTGCCAACTTCTCAGTAATGAAAGTAGCTATTGGCTGTCCTAAAAGTTGCTAGAAGTTGCTAAATTACATCATTGCCTAATTTGCATAATCGGTCGTGTGCATGAAATTGTGATGGACGCTGTAGGAGAGAGGAATAACGTCGTGGGAGAGACAAAAAGTGAGTAAAAAAACACCCTAAATATGATTAGAACTGCAAATGAACTTTCTTCTGTTGATTCTTGTTTTTTTTATGTCACAATTCCAACCCTCCTCCTTTATCCTGGCTTGGGACCGGCAAAACTGACCCAAAAGAGACACTCTGACCGAGTTACTGACGGAGTAGCCTAAAACAAGTCACAGTAAAACATGAAAATTTTTAACCATACAATTTTTTAATTTTTTTTGTATACAATCTACATTAACAATCTAAATGGACCAAAAAGAGACAATATAAAAAACGGTCAATGGCAATGTGAGAAAATTATGGTAACTAGTCTGTCCCTAATTCAGGTTAATTGTTTTCTTTTGTGTAAGCCAGGGCGGGATCAGCAAGCTGCGGCTTCCCACATGCCCGATTCATTTGCAGTCTGGATAAGGAGGGGGGAACATCTCCTGCTCTGACTGCAGCTGGGAGGGACTGCTGCGCGAGGACTGGGCCGCCTGTGAGTGCTTTGGGACAGGGGTGGGGCCCACGGCAGCACCCGCTGCTCTTTAGAAGAGTAAGAATGATACCTGCTTTCACGTCAAAGTCTCCAATAACACCAGAAAAAGTCGCTAGATTTGTCGCAAGACCCTTTTTTGAAAATGTGTCACTTAGAGGGGTCTGAAAACTCGCTAAATATAGCGACAAAGTCGCTAAGTTGGCAACACTGCTTCCACAGAGTTGCATTACTTTCTAGAGCCCCGAGTTGATTATCCCTTTTATACCACGGCTATAATTGAACACATTTTCCGTTAGACATTTGTTTGTTTGCTGGTAAAAATGTGTTCATCATCCACTGAAGTACAGTAGCTTGCAAGTTCACTAGATAGCTAAAGTAGTTGCCGTGGTAACCAAACAGACTTGCTAGTTTAGCTAACCAAACCATCAGTCCTAGCTTGCCCCACATAGCCTGGTTCCTCTCTAAGTTTCTTCCTAGGTTTTGGCCTTTCTAGGTAGTTTTTCCTAGCCACCGTGCTTCTACACCTGCATTGCTTGCTGTTTGGGGTTTTAGGCTGGGTTTCTGTACAGCACTTTGAGATATCAGCTGATGTACGAAGGGCTATATAAATACATTTGATTTGATTTGATTAGCTTGCCATTATGAAAATCAAATTCAACAAATGTCAATATTGTTTCCAATTTGACTTTTGCTTTCAAAAGCAGCTCAAAAATAGAACATGTCAGAATGAACTATAGCCATTGAATTCTACCGTGCATTATAGGGAATTATCCAATGGGTGGGTCTAATACTGAATGCTGATTGGTCAAATCCGTATTCCAGCCGGTGTCTATTCCACAAATTCCCACCGGCTAAATCTATTACTTTAAAATGTATTTTTACTCTGTTCCATCTGACTGCACAATCCACTGTCTCATCAGCCCAGCCAGGCAAATTATGAACTTGATCTCCACTATAAAAATTATATGCAGCTAGTTTGCTGTCTTTCCAGCTTCAGTTTGAAGTGATTGTGTTAGCTGTGTTGTTGGCTAGCTCCTCTGAACAACAGTGTCCTGACAAGAAAGCATATGTTCTATGCCAGGCGAAAGCACATATCATTAGCTCATTGTTAGGGATGTATTCAAAATAAATGTCACTAGAAAACAACTCAAACAAACGCAAATGCAGCTAATTTGCTGTTATTCTGGCTGCACTGTTCGACGTGACTGTAAGTTAGCTGTAGCTGGCTAGCTAGCAAGCGAGGGATAATAATGTTGCCAGCCAGTATGGCAGTGGAAAATTTAGAACGAACGACTAACGACTTGCGTCCATAGATACAGAACAAAAAGACTTAACGACTTGGTCGTGTCTCTGGCAAACGAACGAATGACCAGGCGGCTTGGGTAGCAACCCTAGATTTGACTCGGGACTAAATCTTGAGGAAGGATGAAATAGTATGAATAAATCAATCAAAATAATGTTTTTAATGAAAATATGTAAATTATTATTTGGTAACCCGTTGTAAAAAAGTAATAATGCTCGATAATCTGTTGTTTGAAGGATATATATTGCACAGTTTGCCGGCCTTCAACAAAACAACACCCATGCCAATATATCCTCCAAACACCGGCTTCTTGGGCCACATCACTTAAATAATGCACGCCCTAGAATGCCCTTCAAGCCAATCAGAAACAAGTATTCATCAATGCCATGGTATAAAATATAATATACAGTAAGTACGTCCATACCCCAAGAGAAGTAACTGGCAGTCTGGGCGCCTCTTTGATTCACGTAAGCAGTGTATTCCTTCCTCCAATAAGAAACCGTTTACTTGAAGGCTAAGAGAGAAAGAGAATAGAGGATTCATGAGTGGAACAGTAACACTGAAACAAATATAAGAACACAGACAATGATAGTATTGTAGGTTGGACTCACATTATGTCCTTCAGGTTGGAACAGGCCTGGCTGAGACTGACTACACTGATAATATAGTAGGTTGGACTCCCATTATGTCCTTCAGGTTGGAACAGGCCTGGCTGAGACTGACTACACTGATAATATAGTAGGTTGAACTCACATTATGTCCTTCAGGTTGGAACAGGCCTGGCTGAGACTGACTACACTGATAATATAGTAGGTTGAACTCACATTATGTCCTTCAGGTTGGAACAGGCCTGGCTGAGACTGACTACACTGATAATATAGTAGGTTGGACTCACATTATGTCCTTCAGGTTGGAACAGGCCTGGCTGAGACTGACTACACTGATAATATAGTAGGTTGGACTCACATTATGTCCTTCAGGTTGGAACAGGCCTGGCTGAGACGGATTACACTGACAGCACACCTCTCTGTCAAGCGGCTCACAAACAGACCGATGTCCTCCAGAGAGGTTTGAGAGTGTAGCAGCGAGATCAGTTCATCAGCATGCTCATCCCACTCTGGCCTGGTAGAGGTCATTCATGTGACACAAACATAGACACAGACACCATTAAAATCTTATGACATATTTTTGTTTGTGTGCAGATATGTAATAGTTTGGCCGAGGTTCAACCTGAGGCGTGTTATAGAGCAGAGCACTATATACTATATAGAGCAGAGCATCGTTTTCAAAACAACTTCACTACCATTGGCAGAGACCGCATTCATAATAAACACTGCAGATGTTGGCTCAAGTGTAAATGACCTTTAAGGCTCATTGTCAGCTGTTCAGTGTGCTTCTCTATAACCGTGTGTGTGTGTGTGTGTGTGTGTGCGTGCGCTGCGTGTTGAGATTTAAATTGAAGACAGTAGTCTTTACTTATGCTCCAGAGTTTGACGTAGCTGATGGATGCGTCTCCAGTCAAATACATTAACGCCGTATAGGGACATCTCAATGCTGCTGAGTGCTGACTGTTGACCTTCACGCCCTACGCCGCATCTGAGAGGCCCGTCTATGTGTAACCTGTACACATGAATGTTTATTCACTGTCTGGCTTCAGTATGTTGAGCAAAGTGAATCACTATATGGCAGCAAGTCACATAAATTATATGAAATGCAATTAAACATTAAAAAAAAATCACCAGAGAGAGTTTCAAGGTTCAATTTGAGATTTTCAAAATATGGAATATTCAGGAAGTATAATTTATTAGTCTCCCTTACGTTAACCGACACTTTTTTGTAGGGTAGAGGAATGGGCCCTCGTCAGCCACACGCCACACTCTCAACCTGTCATCAGGAGCAAAACAACATCTTTCACAGTACTACTCCAAACCTTATATGAGGAAGATAAACTGTAGTTTATTTGTGATATAATATGACTTACTTAGTGATGTCATAGATAAACTAGAGTTCAACAAGTACAATAATGTCTTAACTACAGCTATAGGATCAAAATGTGTTCGCTCACTGGGTTTAAACCTAGGCATTAGCATGGGACGTCTTCAGCTCTCAGAAAGGGTTCCTCATCACTTGTGTGCTTCAACGAATCATCTCCATAACACGTACAATAAATAAAGATATCCGCTGTGAAATGTGTGATTTGCGGTAATGAGAGATGTGAAATTATACTTACTTCACTCCAGTCAAACTGTAGCCAGATGTTCTGATAGAGTCACAGATCATTTTCATCTCTGGCACTTTTAACCAAAGAACAATTTGGGGAGCTCTTCAAAAACAAGAGAGAATTTTTTTAAATATATTGCATGAATGATTTAATTGACAAGATGCGTACTGTAAACACCAGATACAACACAGAAAATGACTTTCACAAACAAAACCTCTTCATCCACTCGAGGCGGTTATTCAATTATGAACTTTTCAGAAATCATCTGTACAACTGTTAGTCAAATTCAATCAAATACACATTTCTACATTAATTTCAACTGAAAACCAAAATACAATTAATATTAAAAGATACTCACCTCACTCCATCTTTCTGTAGCTGGACACTCAATGCAACATTCCCACAACTATGAAGCCTGTGGAAACAGTGATAAGTCATAATATACAGTATTATTGTGGAAATGATGTATTGTTCAATTTTGGTAACACTTCCCATAAATAATCTCCATTAATATCCTCATAATGCATTAAGCACATTTGCATAAAGCATTGTGATGCATGACATACATTAGTTGCTAACAACTGCTTACAAACATTTTCCATAGGACTACATTTCAATGACATGTTAGTGAGGCGGCAGGGTAGCCTAGTGGTTAGAGCGTTGGACTAGTAACCGGAAGTGAGTTCAAACCCCCGAGCTGACAAGGTACAAATCTGTCGTTCTGCCCCTGAACAGGCAGTTAACCCACTGTTCCCAGGCCGTCATTGAAAATAAGAATTTGTTCTTAACTGACTTGCCTGGTTAAATAAAGGTAAAATAAAAAAATAAAATAAAATTTAGCAGAAGCTCTTATCCAGAGCCACTGACAGCTAGTACATTCACACTAGTTGCGACAACCACATATCACATGTCAGAGTAGGTGAAACTTGCAACTTGCAAGTTTTTCCATAGGTTTACAAATGCTTTCATAAGAATGACCACGTTCATATAGCATTATGATCAAGGCTGTATAATGTCTTATCAAAGTGTTATAATGCCCTATAGGAAAAGCTCAACAGGAAAGGAAATATTGCATTATACAGTACATGCTCATTCAGGGGTGGGCTGTATTGTCAACAGATCTTCAGTTTCTGGTTAATTAATTTCTCACTTGGAATAGCCTTCATTTCTCAGAACAAGAATAGACTGACGAGTTTCAGAAGAAAGTATTTTGTTTCTGGCCATTTTGAGCCTGTAATCGACCCCACAAATGCTGATGCTCCAGATACTCAACTAGTCTAAAGACGACCCGTTTTTTTGCTTCTTTAATCAGAACAACAGTTTTCAGCTGTGCTAACATGATTGCGAAAGGGTTTTCTAATGATCAATCAGCCTTTTAAAATGATAAACTTGGATTAGCTAACACAACGTGCCATTGGAACACAGGAGTGATAGTTGCTGATAATGGGCCTCTGTACACCTATGTGGATATTCCATTAAAAATCAGCCGTTTCCATCTACAATAGTCATTTACAACATTAACAATGTCTACACTGTATTTCTGATCAATTTGATGTTATTTTAATGGACAGAAAATGTGCTTTTCTTTCAAAAACAAGGACATTTCTAAGTGACCCAAAACTTTTGATCGGTAGCTTGAGGCATTCTGCTGCCTGCTGTTTTCAAAGACAATCAATTCAATTTAATATTGTATGATATATAATCAGTTGATTGGGAGCTAAAATTAAAGTTCAGACTTACTTTATCAGATCCAAGACTCCATGTGCCTTACTGATGAGGGACATGAATTTGTCAGCTGTATTGCTGGTGATGGACTTCACTCCAATTTGAACTTTTCTGGTTTTGTGTTTAGTGAGAGCAACAAGCAAGTCCTGTACTTTCTCATCAGAGAAGTTGGTGTTACGCAGACTGAAATACACAGAAAAATTGGAGTTAGGCAAAGAAAACACAATTTTAAAAGAGAGAAACATAAACAGTCCCTCTAAAAACATCCAGAAAGTAACAGAAACATTAATAGTAAATGTAATATTTATTTATCAAACACATATATGAATCTGGTTATCAAACTTAATGAAGGATATTTGTTGAAGGTGTGTGTGAACCATCACTAATAACAGACTAGTGTGGTTTGAATAATGTTGTTTCAAAGTAGTAGACTGATGGTAGAAAAGTTATTGAGAAATGATTATTCATATAATTGGTATGAATTGGTCTGAGGTTGTTGATGTAGAGATGCAGTAAATTAAACTGGAAAACTGTTTTTGGTGAATAAGGTTTGATATTACAGTAAAGATCATGTGATTCTTACTCCAGCTCCAAACTCTTTCCTTCTCCCAGCGCTGTCAACAGACCATCTAAATCATCATCGGCCAGGTCGTCCACCTGCAACCTACAAACAGTGTCCCAAAAAAACATGAAGTAACTGATATGTCAGAAAGAATTAATCGAAGAGTTAAAATTGTAAAAAAAATAAAATAAAACAGGTTGTTTGAATCCTGGATGCTGATTGGTTGATAGCAGGGAATTATTCACATTAATTCCCACAAAATGCCATGATGCCTTAATTCCATTTAAAGTATCAATGTGCATCCACTTTCCTGTAGCCCAGACAGGCATTCATAAACTTAATCCCCCCCCCAGGAAAGCGTTTCTAGACATCATTTCCACGTGTTTCTTGCCTGGTTTGGTACAGCTGGGGTTAATAACATAAGCCTTGCTGTGTGCCTAACCAACATGTCGCATTTATCTTTTACCTCCCCCGTGCAATACATATGAGCGTGACGAGACTGACAGCTTCTCGGAGCCAGGTGAATTAATTTATCTGCATCATTATAATGGATAAATCCAAATAAATTGCAATACTGAAACAAAGGTAAAACAAATGAAAATGCACATAGTTTGTTGTCATTTCAGCTGCTTGATGTGATCGTGTGTATGCTAGCTAGCTAGATAGCTAACTAAAGCTAAGGAGAAGTAACACTTGCCAAGCAATCTTCCATGACTATATTATTAACTTGGCAATCAGCTGGAGTTTGCCTATTTATAAATGATTGATTAAATAATGATATATTTAAGTTCATGTCTCATCATCATTAAACCTGTGCTAGCTAGCTAGATGCCATTGATTTTGGCTTCGCCCTCGGCTGAAGAACATCCCTTAGGTCGGGAGTTATCACACGATAATCCCTGGGTTCTTATGGTTAATTACTTAAATATCCATTATGAAAATGATCTCCCTTGGCGCCATTGATGAGCTTGCAGGAGAAACTGAGCATAATTCAGTTTACATTATTTATTCAAAATCAAAAACATTGGTAAAAATAGGCTATCTACATTAAAGGGACAAGCAACAATACTCACACGAGAGCTTTACATTTCTGCAACGCTGGCAGAAGGATTTTCATGTTCTCTGCAGTTAAATTGCACCCACTCAGTTCAAGACATTCGATAGACTTGCAATGCTGAAGACAATACATCAACACCCAACAGTCTGTTTTCTTCAGGGGACTTCCTGACATATTAATGTCTGTGTATGTTCCCATGGCTTCTTTAACAAAATCATCTGCATGGAGCTCATATAGACAATGAAATGTGAAAAGCTGCATTGTACGTCTAACGATTTGATCCTCCTTTCCTTTTTCAATGACTTCCAGAATAAAATGTTTGAGCTGGGTCCAGATTCCTTGAGAACAAGAGATGTGTTTTTCCTCCAGTCGTTTTGCAACTTCCTTGTTTAAGATGCCAAAGAGAAATTGAACAATGGGCAGGAGGTGAAAGTGTAGCAGTCCACGTTGAACCTTAGAAAGTAGCTCTCTAACTTTCCCCTGAGCTTCCTCATCACCCAGTGACATGTATGAGAGGGCTGTGAAAAACTCCTGGAAGCTGAGGTGCATGAAGCTGTACATAGTGGTCTGACTTACTCTTTTCTTTTGGAGAAACTTACACAAGAAGGGGACTTTGGAAGGATCTGACACTGTCTGTGACACACTATCATGGTCAAATAAGACTTGCTGCTCTTCCATTCCCTTTTCTGCCAGCTTGCCTAGTCCTTGGAGGATAGTAAGAGCTGACTGACCCAAATCCTGACAGTGGTGCTTCAACAGCGTGGCAACAAATTCAACAAAAATGGAGGTGGTGGTCTCCAGCGATTGTATCATCTCTGTGCCTTCATCAAACTGCTCCCTATAAACTGTGCAAATGATCCAGCAGATGACTGGAATGAAACATGCGGTGAAAAGGGTTTCATTTTCCCTCACAGAGTCATAGGCTTGATGTGAGTGTTGCTTCTGTTTGAAGAACTTCTCAAAGTAGACCTTCACACCTTCCTCCGAAAAGCCCAATATCTCAGCGTATCTCACTGGATGTTTGACCACTCCAATCAGTTTGTCCAACGCTGTGGACCTGGTGGTGACAAGCAGGAAGAACTTGGTTAAGATCTGTTGCCGTATCAGGCCACTCAGTGTCACTTCGGGAGAGCATTGTGTCCACGGGTCCCTGGGAAGGGAGTCTTTAGGTACATCAAGTGAGAATTTGAGCTCATCAAAGCCGTCTACCAGGAAGAGAACCCTCTCAGGAGACTGGAGAAGGACCTGCTTGATCATTGATGATGAACTCTGATCGTAGTTAAGCAGATCCATCAGACTTTTTCTCCCAGTGGCCTGGTTCAGTTCTTTGCACCTCAGGTGAAAAACTAAGTCAAATTGGTCTTCGTAAAGTCTTCCAAAGGCCCAGTCAGACATGATCTTCTGACTGGTAAATGACTTGCCAGTTCCAGAGTGGCCCTGCAGTATCACTATTCTCAGAATGTCACCGTGCTCGTCTGGATCAAACAGCCTCTCCACTTTGGTACTCTTGTAGGCCTCGCTGTCCCTCTGGCCCATGACGTGATGAAAGTTCTGTCCTCTGGAGCGGATCTCCTCCTCTCTCTCTCTCTGCTGACGGTGTTTCTGGATGATCAGGGGCTCAGTGTAGCGATCATCTAGCTTCACATGTTCTCCAGGGAGAGAGTTGTACTCCTGCACTGTGGCATATTCACCTCTGATGAATTCCTTGTACTTCAGGGTTGCTGTGCTTTTGTTCGCTACATGTTGATACGATAACAGAAAGTCAATTCATAATTTTACAAATGTTTCTGTTGAAAACAAACACTGTTTAAATCATATTATTTGAATCATATTAATGTTGATATTTAGATAGGTGGAAAAGACATGACTTACCTTGTTGATCTCCTTGTTTGATGTGGAATTCTATGTAAATTATACAAATAATGAATAAATACCTCACATTAAAGTGTTATTACAGTACAAGTTTTCACACAAGATATTGTTATGGCAGACTCTGACTACAACCTAATAATGGAAATGTTCAAACACAACAGTCAGTTTCACTCTAGATTACATGTCTGTGTACATCTTCACTCACCCAAATCCTGGACCAGATTAGGTTCATTCTCCCTCAGTATGGAGAGAAAGGCAGATTTCACTTTGTTTCCTCCAGAGTGGAGTGCTTTAAAGAGCTCCCTCATTTTGTCCTCATCAGTTCTGGCAGCGCTGATGTTAGAGTACATCTCTTTATGAATCATGCCTTCAGCTAGCAGCTCATCAGCTATAGGCATCACCATGGTGACCCTCTGAATGAGCTGGGACCTGTGTTCATTCACCAACTGAGCATCTATGGAGGGCACAGGTTAAACTTCATTATTATCAAGAATATACAACTTATTTACACTTTAACTGGCACAGCAAGAAGAATACAAATATCTGGATTTTTTTTCTTTCTGCAAAATATGTGTATTTAGTCTCTAAATAAATTTTTGTTAGCATTGCTTTGATAGATAATGCATTGCAAGCAACTCAACCACGATGCATCTCAACCAGCCAGGTTGAGTTGACCAATTAGAGTATACACATTTTGGATTGGAATTAGCATAGACTTTTTAGATCTAAAAAATGACTTTGTCTTCTTCATTTACTGTACCTTTTTAATGGAAGAAAGGATATATGAGGATGGATATCAAATGTGATGTATTTGTGTGTCAAAATATAAATATTCAAATGCATATAAATTAATGCACTTACAGTTTATATGCTTAAAATACAAGAGCAATTACATGTACTGAATGATATTGTGAAACACGTTGAAGATAACAGACAGACAGTAACTAATTATATGGATTTGAAAGGATTTTTGTATTTGCACAGACAAAAAAAATCCCATGACAATATTTCTCCATAGTCCATTATCACTAGCTTTGACTTAATAGCATTCCTTTAATGGGCAACTCAACTGCCCGGTAAAGCATATTTTTACGAGTTCCTAAAATTGTAAAACAACATATTAGTAGTTTAATCATTCTTAAATTAGGTGTTTTGAGGTCAACAACATTTTACAAACTTGCAATTTCCCATTTTATACAATATGCCAAATAAAATGTATATGTTTCATTTAATTGTAAATTGGTTTAAAATGACCGCCGGATCGAACTGCCTGTTAAAAAAGGTTATAAATGGCATCTTGGTTGATTATCATCTTGGTTACATGAGTAGGTTACATGCATGTCCCTTGCAAAAAAAAAAATGATTTAGGGAAGACTCTGCAGCATCATAATTCTGCTCCGTTCAATAGCTGACCACAAGATGGTACTGTAGGTTACTACTTTGTCATGTCACAGTTAGGAGACACAATAAACACAATCAAGTGGTATGGTATAATAAACAGCAGACTACACACACTACACAAGTTTTGCTGCTAGTAGTTGGTAGAGTTTGGTATTTGAGGGTTTTGGCGTGGGTGATAGTTGTGGATCGGGGTTGGACCCCCCCCAAGGTTGTGCTGGCCCTTCTGCTGGTGGGGGCAGCTTCAGGTAGTGAACCAAGGTTTAGATGGACCCAGGACGTCACTGAGGTCTATGTCAGGACCTATTTACGACGTTCTCATGACTTTCCTTTAACTAGTCCTGAAGTCGTCACGTGATTGTCCCAAGGGAACATTCTCTCTGGGCCCTTTGTGTAATTCCTGGTTTCAGGACCTTCTTGGGTCCAGGGGACGATGACAAAATGTCCCAACCATGACACAATGTCCCAACCATGACACAATGTCCCAACCATGACACAATGTCCCAACCATGACACAATGTCCCAACCATGACACAACGTCCCAACCATGACACAACGTCCCAACCATGACACAACCTCCCAAGAATGTCCTAAAATCTTCCCAGAGTACGTCCCAGGGACAAACCGGGAACTAGATAAAACCTCCAGGGTCCATGACACAACGTCCCAAGAACAACCTAAAAACTTCCTTGGACGTCCCAGCGACCAAACTGAAACAAGAAATAACCTCTGGAGGACCATGACACAACATCCCAAAAAGGTTTTTAAAACATTTTCATGGATGTCCCCGGAACTATCTGGGAACTAGACAAAACCTCCAAGGGACTGTAGTAAAACACCAAATGGATCTACATCCTGGTCCTCTTCCCCTGCCTTACACCAATGGTAGAGACAGAGATGACCACCCCTACTGAAATACCGGATTGGGCAACGTCACCAGAAGATGAATCAAGCCAACCAACTACTGAACAAGACTGGTGTCAGGAAGAACCACCCTCTGCCTCAAGTGACATCTCTGAATGGGAACAGCTGTTAGACTCATTGCTGATAGAGTAAGGGCACTGTCATAAACGGATGCCCATATACAGTGCCTTGCGAAAGTATTCGGCCCCCTTGAACTTTGCGACCTTTTGCCACATTTCAGGCTTCAAACATAAAGATATAAAACTGTATTTTTTTGTGAAGAATCAACAACAAGTGGGACACAATCATGAAGTGGAACGACATTTATTGGATATTTCAAACTTTTTTAACAAATCAAAAACTGAAAAATTGGGCGTGCAAAATTATTCAGCCCCCTTTAAGTTAATACTTTGTAGCCACCTTTTGCTGCGATTACAGCTGTAAGTCGCTTGGAGTATGTCTCTCAGTTTTGCACATCGAGAGACTGACATTTTTTCCCATTCCTCCTTGCAAAACAGCTCGAGCTCAGTGAGGTTGGATGGAGAGCATTTGTGAACAGCAGTTTTTAGTTCTTTCCACAGA
This sequence comes from Oncorhynchus mykiss, assembly GCF_057628025.1. Taxonomy (NCBI): domain Eukaryota; kingdom Metazoa; phylum Chordata; class Actinopteri; order Salmoniformes; family Salmonidae; genus Oncorhynchus; species Oncorhynchus mykiss. The sequence continues at coordinate 83,462,575 of NC_143029.1, read as the reverse complement.
TTCTCGATTGGATTCAGGTCTGGACTTTGACTTGGCCATTCTAACACCTGGATATGTTTATTTTTGAACCATTCCATTGTAGATTTTGCTTTATGTTTTGGATCATTGTCTTGTTGGAAGACAAATCTCTGTCCCAGTCTTAGGTCTTTTGCAGACTCCATCAGGTTTTCTTCCAGAATGGTCCTGTATATGGCTCCATCCATCTTCCCATCAATTTTAACCATCTTCCCTGTCCCTGCTGAAGAAAAGCAGGCCCAAACCATGACGCTGCCACCACCATGTTTGACAGTGGGGATGGTTGTTCAGGGTGATGAGCTGTGTTGCTTCTACGCCAAACATAACGTTTTGCATTGTTGCCAAAAAGTTCAATTTTGGTTTCATCTGACCAGAGCACCTTCTTCCACATGTTTGGTGTGTATCCCAGGTGGCTTGTGGCAAACTTTAAACAACACTTTTTATGGATATCTTTAAGAAATGGCTTTCTTCTTGCCACTCTTCCATAAAGGCCAGATTTGTGCAATATACGACTGATTGTTGTCCTATGGACAGAGTCTCCCACCTCAGCTGTAGATCTCTGCAGTTCATCCAGAGTGATCATGGGCCTCTTGGCTGCATCTCTGATCAGTCTTCTCCTTGTATGAGCTGAAAGTTTAGAGGGACGGCCAGGTCTTGGTAGATTTGCAGTGGTCTGATACTCCTTCCATTTCAATATTATCGCTTGCACAGTGCTCCTTGGGATGTTTAAAGCTTGGGAAATCTTTTTGTATCCAAATCCGGCTTTAAACTTCTTCACAACAGTATCTCGGACCTGCCTGGTGTGTTCCTTGTTCTTCACGATGCTCTCTGCGCTTTTAACGGACCTCTGAGACTATCACAGTGCAGGTGCATTTATACAGAGACTTGATTACACACAGGTGGATTGTAGTTATCATCATTAGTCATTTAGGTCAACATTGGATCATTCAGAGATCCTCACTGAACTTCTGGAGAGAGTTTGCTGCACTGAAAGTAAAGGGGCTGAATAATTTTGCACGACCAATTTTTCAGTTTTTGATTTGTTAAAAAAGTTTGAAATATCCAATAAATGTTGTTCCACTTCATGATTGTGTCCCACTTGTTGTTGATTCTTCACAAAAAAATACAGTTTTATATCTTTATGTTTAAAGCCTGAAATGTGGCAAAAGGTCGAGGTTCAAGGGGGCCGAATACTTTCGCAAGGCACTGTATGAACTGTTGTTAATGTGTGGTAAAGCAGCTGTGTGTCCTCCAAGTGTGTAGAGGGGAGGACACTCACGTGACCTCGAGTGAGGGATAAAAAGGTATATATAGAGAAACTGCCGATACTTCGGCGCTGACTTCTTGAATTCTGAATTCATTTAGACAACCATTTGACTTCGGGTAATTGCCACCTGACTCAAATAACTTACAGATTCTAACTTGCTGGAACTTGGGCTCCTGCCGTTTAGCTATTGAACAGTTGTTCTAGTCGGCAGTTTGCCTTTCGCCTGGTTAATCTGGATGCAATAATATCTTAATTGATTGAGCTCCACATTCCGGCTGGGTATTTCTCGCCACTGCGGTAGCTCAGCGGAGAATCTCTGATCTCTCCAGACTAACTTGAATCTCGAAATTTAAGTGAACCACCGATCCCTCATAGGAGGAATCGATACCGAAACTAAATTCTCAGCACTCTGTCTGATTGAGACTCTGCTCCTGATCTCGTGGGTCTCCCCGTCATCTCTCAAATGTAATTAAAGAACTATTATAAGCATTTAATGTAGAGATAAGTGTTATCATTGTACCAGGCATTTATAGAGCATTAAGGCATTGGCATGTTTTTGATTAACGCTGTGTGTGACCGAGTAACAAATTGTGTATTTTGAAATGTGTTTGATTGTAAAAGACAAACAACAGAGTGTTTTCAAAAATAAACGGTAGTCTTATTTTGTCTCGAGTAGAACGTCCTCCCAAGACAGTTAACTGCACGGGAGATAACAACTCTGACACTCCCCGCTACCGGGACACTGGAAACGGGGATCAATGCTCTATGACAGAATGAGTTACCATTAAAAGACAAGGAGGAAGGTGTGTCCAGTGGTGATTCATTAATTGTCTTATCGATCTAAGTTTTATCCAAGCGATACATAGCCGACGGGCAGAGTAGTGAGACTAAGTTGACTAAAGGTCTTCACACTTTAAACTAGATACATCACAGAGGGGAAATACTCAACCACAGGGAAATCATATAGAGACTGGTAGGACTAGTGCTTAATAACAACTCAAGGACCAATTAGTGGTGAAGCAAAGAGTCTAGAGGATAAGCGTGTGGTTCACACATCCCAGCTAGAGCTAGACCGTTGAGAGTGACAAGGCAAAAGACCTCTCTACGCGGACAACGCTTCGATATAGAAAGAGAGGCAGGGCTACGCGAGCGGTCCTGGTTATACCGAGATAACCTGAAGTATCTATAGTGCCCTGTCCAATCCAGGGAACGGGACGCTAACCACCTCTAGCACCCCGCTGCCGGCCAAGGGGCGGGGCTGAAGGTTTCGTATCGCGACACTTGGCGCCCAACGTGGGGCCCCACACCTCTATTTAAGACTCTACTACTACCTGAGTTAACGGCCCCTACCAGCGCTCTATTTCCAAACAACTTACTAAAGTAGATATCTTTAAAGAGTTAGAGATATGGCTACGGCAGTACCAACCTACCCAGACGCAGGAAGAGCATTGGCCCTCCATGCGGACGAGGAGGAATTACAAAGGACTAGGCGAGCTAGTGCCTTACCTTACAAATCATTAGGATGTTTCGTCGTACCGGGTTTATCATGGGGTAAACTGAGAAAGGTAGACTAGACAGCCATAAAATACCTTCTAGGATTTGAGGGTAGACAACTTTCTGGGATGATAAAAATTTCCAGAAAATAACCCTAAATGGACACTACCATAGATACTACGGCAGCTCATGAGGAGCAAAGTAGGGTAGAAAATAATGGTACAGAACAGGAAATGATACGCAGGCAAAAGGCAGGTCTGCCCAGCACTAGGCTCGCAGGAATACCCACAGGATTAGGCAAATAGCCCTGAATCCTAAGAATTTCCCGTGAAGACTGATCAACTTCACTAGAAATTGTTGGAACAGGTGGAAATGAATTATAAAATGATTAAGGAACACCAGTCTCTATTCAAAGTGTATAACTACTTTGAAATTGTATTATTTCCTTGGGAAAGTAAAGCTAACATAGTGCGTAAGTGTCACTATGGGCGTTGTATGAGGGAAAATCCCTGAGAAATAAGAAAGTACTATAGAGTTTATAACTAAATAGGAAATGTATACAAACCTCAAGGTGAAGATATGTTAACAAGAGTGATTTATTTTCAGCACCGTTAAGGCAGGCAGACCTCGTAGTAATACGAAATTGGGTTCTAATTAAAAGTCATTCCAGAAAAAGAAGGGGGGCCAGAGGATGTAAGTGTGTATTGTGGCAAAGTGGCCTTCGATGCACAGCCCTGGTACCCCATGGCAATGGCCCTGCTATAAGATGGGACTCCAACGAATCTAGGAGACACTAGTGTAATGTTGAGAGCCATGCAGGAAGATTTATGTTAAGTATTTAGGATATATTTTAAGCCAACAGGGCAGAAAAAAAGATGAAGGTAGAAAAATAGTTATTTTATAAAGCATTAAATGTAATTTTGAAAATAAATATGTTGCAGTTCTTAGGGATAATAAAGTACTGTAGGTAATGGATCCCATACTACGCAACATATATAAAATTATTGATGCGACTGAGTTAAGATTAACCCAGGTTATTGTTAGATAAAATACAGTGGACTCCAGAAAGAGAGATTTCATTAGTACAGAAAACATATGCTATGTTTAGCAGTGTTGTGGCCTTATCTAATCATTTGAAGGTTTGTCTTCAAATAGTAGAAAGATGACAAGAATATATGGCATCTGTTGTGACCCAGGGTCATTGAGAGTATCGGGTTAATTAAGTTGAACTGTATAATTATCTTATAGGTTACTACATAGAAATGTTGAGTTCTATAAAATTAATTAGTGTAAACAGGGAGACAGTGAGACAGTCAGTCAATATTTGGAAACAGAGACCATATTTGGTACTGACAGTATTAGCTGCGGCAACAGGAAGCAGATGCGGAAGTGAAAAAAGCCGTTTTTAAACCACAGCCATTAAAAGCAGCAGTTAAGAGGAAGTCAAACATAGGCATAACTACATTGAAAGAGCTGAGACAGATAGTGACCCATGTGCAAATGTATTAGGTCAGTTGGACACTGACACAGGAGTAGGGGAATGGGACTTTACAGGGAAGTAAAATAATGCAAAGACTGGACGCCTCAGGGTACAATTTCAGGATGGACTTTAAAAAAGTTATGAAAATAATAAACCACTTAGGGATAAATATGCTACAAGGAGAAGAAAATCTCCTCAGCTTATCGGACGCTAAATAATTATAAGGGTAGTCATAAATATGAACCATTTTTTGTTCCAGACCAAATAGAGAGAGTCAGAACACACGTAAAATAATTGAAAGAACATGTAAGCCAGTAAGAAAACATAACTGGGGCAGGTTAATGAGGAAAGAGAAGACAATGCGCTGTGTCTCCAAGCTTATGGCCATAGAGGATACAGAACCCGTCAGGGGTGACAAAAGAGAAAGGCACATGGTGAAATTGGGCTGGCAAATATACATTTCCCAGGACCCCAAAACCAAATTGGACTGTGTATACTCGTGCCACATGTTGGTGGACAGGAAAGCAGCTCCTGGAGAGGGAAGAGGTAGAAATGAAGCTGCTCTACCTGATCCACAAGGAAAAATTAGAAGGTTGATTAACCTAATAAAAAGAAAACTAACCTCAGACACACAAGACCCTGGAGAGGGCACATCTAGACAAAGGGACACAGGCCATACTAGGTCCCCCATTTGTAAAAAATAAATAAGAAAGAAAACAAAACTAACGAGAATGTCTCCCTCTGTTTCCACAGGGAAATGAGGCTGGGAGAATATAGAACCAGGCATAGGGAATGTAAGGTGGGATGGTGCTGGTGGGTAAGTATCCTTTCCACCATAATATTAGTACCCACCGCCATAATAATAGGACTAAACCTAGGGATAGTGTATGAAAAACAAGAGAGAGAATTAGTACAGCGACTAGAGATACTCCAAGAAAAATGTGCCAACTCTATACCAACCTATAGAGCATTTACAAAGAGATGGGGCACACCCGTACAATGCACCATAACAAATGACTCACTGTGTCCTTCAGTCAAGTTAAAACAGAGATATAATATTACAAAATGGAATCTGACCTGGGATCATAATAATACCATAGTGGTGTTGTGAAAATCAGTGACCAGTAACACATTCCAAGGGTATATAGTAAATATAACTAAAGGACCAGTACTGGTTAATCAGACATGTGAAAATTGACAATATATGAATTCATATAAAGGCGGCCAGTGGACGGGACAGCTGGGTGATGCAGAGAATATAACGGAGATCAAATTTATCTATGATCAAAGTACGACCAGTTCACCTTGGGAAAGTGTTGAGTGCCACAGTTTAACGACTGCTTCCAACACCTCGCACTGGCCTAGGAGGGGAAATACTCAACCACAGGGAAATCATATAGAGACTGGTAGGAAGAAGGCTTAATAACAACTCAAGAACCAATTAGTGGTGAAGCAAAGAATCTAGAGGATAAACGTGGGGTTCACACATCCCAGCTAGAGCTAGACCGTTGAGAGTGACAAGGCAAAAGACCTCTCTACGCGGACAACGCTTCGATATAGAAAGAGAGGCAGGGCTACGCGAGCGGTCCTGGTTATACCGAGATAACCTGAAGTATTCCCCGGAACTATCTGGGAACTAGACAAAACCTCCAAGGGACCATGACACAACGTCCCAAGAACATCCTAAAAACATTCTCGGGGACGTCCCCGGGACCAACCGGGAACTAGACAAATCTTCTAGGAGACCATGACACAACGTCCTGATGACTTTAGGAGACCATTTTGTGATGTCCCGGGGACGTCCTAACAACTCATTGTTGTTTGCAGGGAAGCTTAAAGCTCTCTTCCCGAAACTCTGTTATAAACTACATACAGTGCCTTGCGAAAGTATTCGGCCCCCTTGAACTTTGCGACCTTTTGCCACATTTCAGGCTTCAAACATAAAGGTATAAAAATGTATTTTTTTGTGAAGAATCAACAACAAGTGGGACACAATCATGAAGTGGAACGACATTTATTGGATATTTCAAACTTTTTTAACAAATCAAAAACTGAAAAATTGGGCGTGCAAAATTATTCAGTCCCTTTACTTTCAGTGCAGCAAACTCTCTCCAGAAGTTCAGTGAGGATCTGTGAATGATCCAATGTTGACCTAAATGACTAATGATGATAAATACAATCCACCTGTGTGTAATCAAGTCTCCGTATAAATGCACCTGCACTGTGATAGTCTCAGAGGTCCGTTAAAAGCGCAGAGAGCATCATGAAGAACAAGGAACACACCAGGCAGGTCCGAGATACTGTTGTGAAGAAGTTTAAAGCCGGATTTGGATACAAAAAGATTTCCCAAGCTTTAAACATCCCAAGGAGCACTGTGCAAGCGATAATATTGAAATGGAAGGAGTATCAGACCACTGCAAATCTACCAAGACCTGGCCGTCCCTCTAAACTTTCAGCTCATACAAGGAGAAGACTGATCAGAGATGCAGCCAAGAGGCCCATGATCACTCTGGATGAACTGCAGAGATCTACAGCTGAGGTGGGAGACTCTGTCCATAGGACAACAATCAGTCGTATATTGCACAAATCTGGCCTTTATGGAAGAGTGGCAAGAAGAAAGCCATTTCTTAAAGATATCCATAAAAAGTGTCGTTTAAAGTTTGCCACAAGCCACCTGGGAGACACACCAAACATGTGGAAGAAGGTTCTCTGGTCAGATGAAACCAAAATTGAACTTTTTGGCAACAATGCAAAACGTTATGTTTGGCGTAAAAGCAACACAGCTCATCACCCTGAACACACCATCCCCATTGTCAAACATGGCGGTGGCAGCATCATGGTTTGGGCCTGCTTTTCTTCAGCAGGGACAGGGAAGATGGTTAAAATTGATGGGAAGATGGATGAAGCCAAATACAGGACCATTCTGGAAGAAAACCTGATGGAGTCTGCAAAAGACCTGAGACTGGGACGGAGATTTGTCTTCCAACAAGACAATGATCCAAAACATAAAGCAAAATCTACAATGGAATGGTTCAAAAATAAACATATCCAGGTGTTAGAATGGCCAAGTCAAAGTCCAGACCTGAATCCAATTGAGAATCTGTGGAAAGAACTGAAAACTGCTGTTCACAAATGCTCTCCATCCAACCTCACTGAGCTCGAGCTGTTTTGCAAGGAGGAATGGGAAAAATTTTCAGTCTCTCAATGTGCAAAACTGATAGAGACATACCCCAAGCGACTTACAGCTGTAATCGCAGCAAAAGGTGGCGCTACAAAGTATTAACTTAAGGGGGCTGAATCATTTTGCACGCCCAATTTTTCAGTTTTTGATTTGTTAAAAAAGTTTGAAATATCCAATAAATGTCGTTCCACTTCATGATTGTGTCCCACTTGTTGTTGATTCTTCACAAAAAAATACAGTTTTATATCTTTATGTTTGAAGCCTGAAATGTGGCAAAAGGTTGCAAAGTTCAAGGGGGCCGAATACTTTCGCAAGGCACTGTATAACCTCAGGATTGACTGTAGCTATAGAAGTGTATTAGTATAGTTCTGTATAGTCTCACCATATCCAAGTCTAACTTACTGTGATCAGACGACTCCATTTTGCTCTCAGGAAAAGTCACACCTCAGCACTAAGTCATCTGTCTCTTCACTGGTTGTCTACTAGGGAAACAATCAGTAAGGTACTGCAATTATATGCCCATGCAATAGATCAAATCAAATCAAATGTATTTATAAAGCCCTCCTTACATCAGCTGATGTCACAAAGTGCTGTACAGAAACCCAGCCTAAAACCCCAACCCGCAAGCAATGCAGGTGTAGAAGCACGGTGGCTAGGAAAAACTCCCTAGAAAGGCCAAAACCTAGGAAGAAACCTAGAGAGGAACCAGGCTATGAGGGGTGGCCAGTCCTCTTCTGGCTGTGCCGGGTGGAGATTATAACAGAACATGGCCAAGATGTTCAAATGTTCATAGATGACCAGCAGGGTCAAATAATAATAATCACAGTGGTTGTAGAGGGTGCAACAGGTCAGCACCTCAGGAGTAAATGTCAGTTGACTTTTCATAGCCGATCATTCAGAGTATCTACCTCTCCTGCTGTCTCTAGAGAGTTGAAAACAGCAGGTCTGGGACAGGTAGCACGTCCGGTGAACAGGTCAGGCTTCCATAGCCGCAGGCAGAACAGTTGAAACTGGAGCAGCTACACGACCAGGTGGACTGGGGACAGCAAGGAGTCATCAGGCCAGGTAGTCCGGAGGCATGGTCCTTAGAAAGAAAGAAAGAAAGAAAGAAAGAGAGAGGGAAAGAAAGGGAGAAAAATAGAGAATTAGAGAGAGCATACTTAAATTCACACAAGACACCGGATAAGACAGGAGAAGTACTCCAGATATAACAGACTGACCCTAGCCCCCCGACAAACTATTGCAGCATAAATACTGGAAGCTGAGACAGGAGGGGTCGGGAGACACTGTGGCCCCGTCCGACGACACCCCGTATATTAGATAACACGTATAGTTGGAGTATAGGAGTATTTGACAGTTAAGAATTGAGAAATACAAAAGAAGGACCAAGGAACTTTTAATAAAATGAAAATGCCTTCATTGGTATGTTCAATGGAGAAAAAAAATCCATGCAAGCAGTTAAATGTTTGTTCCATTTAACAAGCTGTAACAATAAAAGCGTTTTAATTATATGAAGTATGTTATTAGACGACCAATTAACCAAAGACACCTTCTATTTACAAAGATCTACTGTATCATAGCAGCACTTCCTTACCTTCTTCTTTTCAACAAGATATTAAAACTAGTTCACTTACTTCAGGTTGAAATGTCTGTTTTTCTTCGACTCTTTGTGGCCCACAAATGCTCAATGTCAGTCCAGTTTCTTTTGTCCCAGTTTTCTACAGGAGGCACACCTTAAGGGTTGGGATTATTTGACTTTACCCTACCTGAAAAATCACACATTCCGTTTGCAATTCTATCATGTCCTAACCTGTTTCCAATACATGTTAACTGTAGTAATTTAAAAAAAATAATAAACATGGTCTAAAATGTACTCCAAGCTTGCTTTTTCATGTTTATGAAAGCTGGAGTGCGATGCATTTTAACATGTTACAATTTGATTACAATTCAAACGCATCACAATAAAATGTGTTAGTGTGTAATTCTTGTACATCCAACACATTTTTAAACATGTACATTTCTACTACTCACCCCTCATAAACAAAGTTGAAGGTGCGGTGTGAAAATGTCGTTTTCTGATCTTGATGAATCAGACAGACATTTGAAAACTTCAGTGATGTTCCTTTAGGGGTTCAGTTCACACTGAAGGTTGGAGAGCTGTGTTCCTTCCATATCTGATGCAACATGATCCAAGATGGCAGCTGTAGCCTACATGAGCCTGATTTCTTTATAATTAGCTCTCCTTGGTTGTGGAAATATGCCCTCTTGTGGATGAGAGATGTCATGTCCATACGTCTTACTTTAATACTTTCCATTGAGTCGATAACTGAACTGAAGTGTCTGGCTATAGTTTAGTCAGTGTGTAATGAACTGTCTGTATATAGCTTAGCCAGAGTGTACTTGTCCATGGAGTCCCCAGGCAGAGCGATGGGGAGATAGAGGTTTTCTTTCCTGTTCTCTGATATATTGTAGACCACTCTGTCCTTCAAGTACTCTGGCAGGTTTGGGTACTTATACACTTCCTGGAAATCAGGCACGTGCAGCAACTTGGAACAAGAACATACTGTAGGAAGACCACACTACTGAAGGAGACACAATCAATACTGATTGAACTTCTCAATAAGCCTGAAGGGTAGGTAGTGTAACCGATGTGAAATGGCTAGTTAGCCGTGGTGCGCGCTGGTGGCGTTTCGATCGGTGACATCACTTGCTCTGAGACCTTGAAGTAGTGGTTCCCCTTGCTCTGCAAGTGCCGCGGGTCCCTGGTTCGAGCCCGGCGAGGGGACGGACTAAAGTTATACTGTTACAGTAGCATAAACAGAACCACGTTACATATGGACTTGCATTCGAATACACGTCAAGAGACCCAATGCAAAGTTACATCATACGAGTTATTACACGAAACTGATCAGAATGACGAAGACGTGCCAACATTTTGTTTGCAGGGTTCGACGTAATATGGAGGACCCGTCAAGCCAGCCTGTTCCCTATAATGTAAACTCCAACAGAATTAACTTCAAATTAAACCAAATATTTTGCACTCATAACTAATGGTTTAAATATCATTTTCAGCTAACTCACAAGCAAATCCTTTATGAATTTATTTTTTACAAATCAGCTTGCAATTACCATAATTGGTCCCCCAAAAATTGTGATAAATAAAAAAGTATACCAGTTTAATTTCAAGACCAAAATATTGACAGCCGTGCCAATCCCCTTTTCCATGGCAGGCTTCAGGTTGTGACTGGAAGCACAGGGAGGGCTCAGTTATGGAACAACCAGCTACTCCTGTTCAGGTTGTGACTGGAAGCACAGGGAGGGCTCAGTTATGGAACAACCAGCTACTCCTGTTCAGGTTGTGACTGGAAGCACAGGGAGGGCTCAGTTATGGAACAACCAGCTACTCCTGTTAAGGTTGTGACTGGAAGCACAGGGAGGGCTCAGTTATGGAACAACCAGCTACTCCTGTTCAGGTTGTGACTGGAAGCACAGGGAGGGCTCAGTTATGGAACAACCAGCTACTCCTGTTCAGGTTGTGACTGGAAGCACAGGGAGGGCTCAGTTATGGAACAACCAGCTATTCCTGTTCAGGTTGTGACTGGAAGCACAGGGAGGGCTCCGTTATGGAACAACCAGCTACTCCTGTTCAGGTTGTGACTGGAAGCACAGGGAGGGCTCAGTTATGGAACAACCAGCTACTCCTGTTCAGGTTGTGACTGGAAGCACAGGGAGGGCTCAGTTATGGAACAACCAGCTACTCCTGTTCAGGTTGTGACTGGAAGCACAGGGAGGGCTCAGTTATGGAACAACCAGCTACTCCTGTTCAGGTTGTGACTGGAAGCACAGGGAGGGCTCAGTTATGGAACAACCAGCTACTCCTGTTCAGGTTGTGACTGGAAGCACAGGGAGGGCTCAGTTATGGAACAACCAGCTACTCCTGTTCAGGTTGTGACTGGAAGCACAGGGAGGGCTCAGTTATGGAACAACCAGCTACTCCTGTTCAGGTTGTGACTGGAAGCACAGGGAGGGCTCAGTTATGGAACAACCAGCTACTCCTGTTCAGGTTGTGACTGGAAGCACAGGGAGGGCTAAGTTATGGAACAACCAGCTACTCCTGTTCAGGTTGTGAGGGGAAGCACAGGGAGGGCTCAGATATGGAACAACCAGCTACTCCTGTTCAGGTTGTGAGACTACCAAGAGAGTAGAGGCCTGTCTGATTATAATTATACTGTAAGTCTATAGGCCTGTCTGATTATAATTATACTGTAAGTCTATAGGCCTGTCTGATGATAATTATACTGTAAGTCTATAAGCCTGTCTGATGATAATAATACTGTAAGTCTATAGGCCTGTCTGATGATAATTATACAGTAAGTCTATAGGCCTGTCTGATGATAATAATACTGTAAGTCTATAGGCCTGTCTGATTATAATTATACTGTAAGTCTATAGGCCTGTCTGATTATAATTATACTGTAAGTCAGAAGGACAGGCAGGGTCAAAAACCAGGAGGACGAGAAAAGAGATACTTGGGAAAACCAGGCGCTGAGACAAACCTCTGGTTGACTTGAACAAACAAGACAAACTGGTAACAGACAGACAGAAAACACAGGTTTAAATACCCAGAGGACAGGTGGGGAAGATGGGAGACACCTGGAGGGGGTGGAGACAAGGACAGGTGAAACAGATCAGGGCGTGACAATCTCTTAACACCATCCATATTGGGTTTCTATTTGTCATATATTCTTCAACTGTGCTGTGGTGATTCACAAAAGCTCTGAACCTTTCTATTCTCATAGTTTCCACAGATTGTTAATTGAAAAAAAAAATGTTTTGCTAAAGGTATTGTTATATTATTGATCGATTGATTATGACTTTTCAACTCGCCCAGTAGTTCGATCTGCAGGATAAGCTCAAGGTAAATACTGCAATTCTTCATCCATTCCTGGACCTGTGACCAAAAACAAGCTACATATGGACAGTACCAAAATAAATGATTTAATGACTCTGACTCCTCACAGCAGAATCTGCAGAGCTGGGAAGATTGTATCCCCCATTCAAACAACATTATATTTTGTATAATAATTTAAATGGAAAAAATCAAAGTTTTGAGTCCGGTGTAGTTTTGCTTGTCAGTTCATAAACCATGTGCCATGGAACCGGTACGTCAAACATCTCTTCCCAACTATTTTGGAATCTATATGGGGATAGAGAGACAATGGGAATCTATATGGGGATAGAGAGACAATGGGAATCTCTATGGGGATAGAGAGACAATGGGAATCTATTCCCTTACTCTGTGGCCGCTGTATGTCATTCTGCATGATGGCTGTAGGAGACTGACCTATATAGTATGTCACTCTGCATGATGGCTGTAGGAGACTGACCTATATAGTATGTCACTCTGCATGATGGCTGTAGGAGACTGACCTATATAGTATGTCATTATGCATGATGGCTGTAGGAGACTGACCTATATAGTATGTCACTCTGCATGATGGCTGTAGGAGACTGACCTATATAGTATGTCATTCTGCATGATGGCTGTAGGAGACTGGCCTATAGTATGTCACTCTGCATGATGGCTGTAAGAGACTGACCTATATAGTATGTCACTCTGCATGATGGCTGTAAGAGACTGACCTATAGCATGTCATTCTGCATGATGGCTGTAAGAGACTGACCTATATAGTATGTCATTCTGCATGATGGCTGTAAGAGACTGACCTATATAGTATGTCATTCTGCATGATGGCTGTAGGAGACTGGCCTATATAGTATGTCATTCTGCATGATGGCTGTAAGAGACTGACCTATATAGTATGTCATTCTGCATGATGGCTGTAGGAGACTGACCTATATAGTATGTCATTCTGCATGATGGCTGTAAGAGACTGACCTATATAGAATGTCACTCTGCATGATGGCTGTAGGAGACTGACCTATATAGTATATCATTCTGCTTGATGGCTGTAAGAGACTGACCTATATAGTATGTCATTCTGCATGATGGCTGTAGGAGACTGACCTGTAGTATGTCATTCTGCATGATGGCTGTAGGAGACTTACCTATAGTATGTCACTCTGCTTGATGGCTGTAGGAGACTGACCTATAGAACCTGAGTTTGTCCAGAATGCCCGATCACAGTAAAACATTGGTATAAGTCGGTCTAAAGGCATCCAGGTGACTGCATCAATTATGTCCTTATGGACAGTCTGAAAGACAGCTTTGTGTTGAATTCATGTTGTACTGTCTTGGATGAAGCTAGAAAAACAATGAAATACCCATCAGAATATTACATATTGTCAACGGAACACCTTGATATCCAGCCACAGTCTGACTGTGTCACAAAAGGCATCCTATTCCCTATATAGTGCACTATTTTTGACCAAGGCTAATGGGGAGGAGCACATGTGGTCTCCAGGAGCAGTGGCTTGATGACTGTGTTTCATTATTCAGCAGATTCCTCGTCATCCTGTTATCTCACAGTCAGTTTGAGAGACGGCGAGAGGGGGGAGAGAGAGAATGAGAAGTGGGCGAGAGAGCGGAAGAGCGATTAAGAGAGAGAGAGAGCAAGAAAGGAGCGAGAGAGAAGGGAGAGAGAGAGAGAGAGCAAGAAAGGGGAGAGAGAGAACGGCGAGAGAGACTAGGGACAGGGAGAGGGAGAGAGAGAGAGACAAGGGACAAAGAGAAGGGAAAGGGAGAGAGAGAGAGCAAGAAGGGAGAGAGAGCAAGAAAGGATAGAGAGAAAGGTTGTATTCATTAATGCACGACATAGCAAAAAAACAAGAGTTTCTTGATGAACAGTGAGAGTAGTAGAGAGTATTACTGCAGGGCATGTCTCTGCTGGCTATACACTGCTCAGACAAACGCACACATACACACACACACACACACACACACACACACACACACACACACACGCGCACTCATGCACACAGCCATTTGTACAGGACTGGGACCCAGGGAGAGTGGATCAGTGAGTGGATAAATGTGCTGGTAATTGCACAGCGTCTAGAAGGAGTCGGGACTGCATTTCATCCGGTCACATACACAGGGCCACGGTGTAATTCCTCCAGCTGCAAGCCTCGTTTACATTTCACCACCAATTGTCTCATTAAATATTTAAAGTCTGAGTCCTCGTGCTCGGTAGCAGGAGAAAACGTATGTGGTGATTGCATGACAAATGGCACCCTATTTCCCCATATAGTGCACTACTTTTGACCAGAGCCCTATTTGGGACACCTACATAGAACAGTGCTTCAGTCTCCCATACCCACTCTGCACACTCTTCAAACTGAAACACCACTACAGGGGACTGGTAGCATTGGATTTAGTAGACTCACAAATTTGAAAAGGCTTTTTCACTAAGTCTGTGTCCCTAATGGTAGTCTATTCCCTATGTAGTGCACTATATTGGGGTGCAGATTTTGTTCTGATTCAATACGTTCTCTTCGTGTTATCATTTAGGCACGGCAATTAATTGAGGACTACACAGAGCTGTTAGGTCTCTATGTAACACAAGGTGGCAGACACGAGCATCTTCCACACTCCACAACACACTGAGTTATGATTACAACATGAGAGAGATGTGTGTTATGTGGGCTATCAGTGGTTTTGCTGGTAATGTTTTGGCCCTTGGCTGTAGCTGGTAATCTACCACAATGTTCCACGCCATTGTCTCTCTTCGTGCTGCTTATCAGAGCTCATTGTTGACATACCTTCCCCTTCTATCACACGAAATCTGCGTCTGTGACAGCAGGATCATATTCATTAGGGAATACACAGAAGAAAACTGACTGAAACAAAACAGGGAGGGTCAACCAGATATTTTCCGTTGTAATATGTTTAAAATCTTTGAGACCTAATAAGTACAACCCTGTATCTGTCAATTGTCTGCCTGTCTGACAGGGCTGGCTGGGAGACAGTGTCACGCCTGCTCCCGATTCCCCTCTCTGGCGCTCGAGGGCGCCAGGCTGCCCTTCATTACGCACACCTGTCACCATCATTACGCGCATCTGCGCTCATTGGACTCACCTGGACTCCTTCACGTTTGTTGATTTGCCCCTCTATATCTATCTGTTCCTCAGTTGGTTCCCCGTGTCAGCATTATTGTCGGTTACGTTTCCCTTGTCCAGATGCTGTTATTGTTTTGGTCCTCACACACAGAGCTGTTAGGTTTCTACGGTGCACTAGGTGGCAGAAGCAAACATCTTCCATACTCCACAACACAGAGAGAGAGAATATGTTGTTATTCCCAACATAATGCCCATCCTCGGGACACCGGGACAGGAGAGGCTGTTCGGTTGTAGTTTATCTCCATCTCTGTCCGTCTGTCCGCCCGCCCGCCCGTCCGTCTGCCCGCCCACCCGCCACCCCGTCCGCCAGTCTGTTCGTCTGTCTGTCGGCCGGGTGTCCATAGTAGCCCTAATGTGTTATTGCAGGAATGAAGTGTTCGGGTACATAATGAATGATCCTGTGTCCACACACACACACACACCACACACACACACAGTGCTGGCGAGCTCTTCCGATCCAGTCACCTCCTCAATGTGCCAGCTGAGAGTCTAGGGGTGATGGAGGGTTATAAAGATGGAGTGAGAGAGGAAAAGGAAGATAACTACATTTGGCAGGAGCCAGAAAGGCCTTAATGAGAGAAGTTGATTAGCTGGAGCAGCAGTGATTAATACAACTGTGTGTGTGTGTGTGTGTGTGCCCAGATGATCACTCTGACTGTGGTGATAGACCTGCTGTTGCTGTTCGTTAACTTCTTGATGAAAACATTGTATTGTTATTTATGAATGTGTATGTTATTTATAAATACCTGTAAAAGGTCATAGTTACCCCAAGATGTTAAACTAGTGAACACGTCATCAGTCTCGGCCAGTGTCCCAAATGGCACCTTATTCCCACTCTATTACACACACACTTGACCCATAGAGCTCTGGTCGAAAGTAGTGCACTCTATAGGGAATAGGGTGCCATTTGGGACACAATCTAGATGTCCAGATGCAATCCAGGTGGCTGGTCACAGTGGAGCTGGGACCCCCCCCCCCCCCCCCTACCCACCGAGAGG
This sequence comes from Oncorhynchus mykiss, assembly GCF_057628025.1. NCBI lineage: Eukaryota > Metazoa > Chordata > Actinopteri > Salmoniformes > Salmonidae > Oncorhynchus > Oncorhynchus mykiss. Next base: position 83,446,061 of record NC_143029.1, on the reverse strand, counting down.
TTATAGGTCAACCTTACTGACCCCAGGAGCATGCTCCATCACCTTCACAACTCAGATGACATCACAGGATGTTAGCAAGGTTGGAATCTAATACTTTCCTCAGGCAGTCCCCTCAACGCCCCACTCCTATACAAACAGATGCAGAGATCCTCCTGCGACCAAAGTAAATCATCAAATGTTTGTATCAAATGGGACACTATTCCCTTCATAGTGTGCACTACTTTTGACCAGAGCCCTATAGGCCTTCGTCAAGAGTAGTGCACTACTGTATAGGGATTAGAGTGGCATTTGGGAAGCACACCAAAGGCTGAGAATCCTTCCTCATCTGTTGAGCTCAACGTTACTTAGACTGTGTCTGTTTACACAGACAGCCCAATTCTGATTTTTTTTTTCTCTCTCACAAATTGGTCTTTGGACCAATTACATCATATCTTTTCATATCAGATCTTTTTCAGAGCTGATCTGATTGGTCAAAAAATAATTGAGTGAAAACAAAGATCAGAATGGGGCTGCCTGTGTAAACTCAGCGAATCTCTTTGAAGTCCTGTGATGTGCAGTATGCTGTGGTCTGTGTTCACTGAGTCATAATGATCTACATCAATCCGCCCTGCAGGCATGTTAAATGTGCTATCCAGTGTCTACCATGTGGTTCAATTAACTACCTTTCGTGATAAATTGATGCGTGGACATTTGAAATTCGCATTTACATGAAGAGTAATCAGTAAGGTCAGGATTGGGTTGGTTTGGTTTGGTTGGAAAAGGATGCACATACATACTCATTCTGATGAGATTCCATTACCCTGCTGATTATTCTGGTGAGATTCCATTACCCTGCTGATTATTCTGATGAGATTCCATTACCCTGCTGATTATTCTGATGAGATTCCATTACCCTGCTGTTGTTTATTCTGATGAGATTCCATTACCCTGCTGTTTATTCTGATGAGATTCCATTACCCTGCTGTTTATTCTGATGAGATTCCATTACCCTGCTGTTGTTTATTCTGATGAGATTCCATTACCCTGCTGTTTATTCTGATGAGATTCCATTACCCTGCTGTTTATTCTGATGAGATTCCATTACCCTGATGTTTATTCTGATGAGATTCCATTACCCTGCTGTTTATTCTGATGAGATTCCATTACCCTGTTGTTTATTCTGATGAGATTCCATTACCCTGCTGATTATTCTGATGAGATTCCATTACCCTGCTGTTTATTCTGATGAGATTCCATTACCCTGCTGATTATTCTGATGAGATTCCATTACCCTGCTGATTATTCTGATGAGATTCCATTACCCTGCTGATTATTCTGATGAGATTCCATTACCCTGCTGTTTATTCTGATGAGATTCCATTACCCTGTTGTTTATTCTGATGAGATTCCATTACCCTGCTGTTTATTCTGATGAGATTCCATTACCCTGCTGTTTATTCTGATGAGATTCCATTACCCTGCTGTTTATTCTGATGAGATTCCATTATCCTGCTGTTTATTCTGATGAGATTCCATTACCCTGCTGTTTATTCTGATGAGATGCCATTACCCTGTTGTTGTTTATTCTGATGAGATTCCATTACCCTGCTGCTGTTTATTCTGATTAGATTCCATTATCCTGCTGTTTATTCTGATGAGATTCCATTACCCTGCTGCTGTTTATTCTGATGAGATTCCATTATCCTGCTGTTGTTTATTCTGATGAGATTCCATTACCCTGCTGTTTATTCTGATGAGATTCCATTATCCTGCTGTTTATTCTGATGAGATTCCATTACCCTGCTGCTGTTTATTCTGATGAGATGCCATTACCCTGTTGTTGTTTATTCTGATGAGATTCCATTACCCTGCTGCTGTTTATTCTGATGAGATTCCATTACCCTGCTGTTGTTTATTCTGATGAGATGCCATTACCCTGCTGTTGTTTATTCTGATGAGATTCCATTACCCTGCTGTTTATTCTGATGAGATTCCATTACCCTGCTGCTGTTTATTCTGATGAGATTCCATTACCCTGCTGTTTATTCTGATGAGATTCCATTACCCTGCTGCTGTTTATTCTGATGAGGTTCCATTACCCTGTTGTTGTTTATTCTGATGAGGTTCCATTATCCTGCTGTTGTTTATTCTGATGAGATTCCATTATCCTGCTGTTTATTCTGATGAGATTCCATTACCCTGCTGCTGTTTATTCTGATGAGATTCCATTACCCTGCTGTTTATTCTGATGAGATTCCATTACCCTGTTGTTGTTTATTCTGATGAGATTCCATTATCCTGCTGTTGTTTATTCTGATGAGATTCCATTACCCTGCTGCTGTTTATTCTGATGAGATTCCATTATCCTGCTGTTGTTTATTCTGATGAGATTCCATTACCCTGCTGTTTATTCTGATGAGATTCCATTATCCTGCTGTTTATTCTGATGAGATGCCATTACCCTGCTGCTGTTTATTCTGATGAGATGCCATTACCCTGTTGTTGTTTATTCTGATGAGATTCCATTACCCTGCTGCTGTTTATTCTGATGAGATTCCATTACCCTGCTGTTGTTTATTCTGATGAGATGCCATTACCCTGCTGTTGTTTATTCTGATGAGATTCCATTACCCTGCTGTTTATTCTGATGAGATTCCATTACCCTGCTGCTGTTTATTCTGATGAGATTCCATTACCCTGCTGTTTATTCTGATGAGATTCCATTACCCTGCTGCTGTTTATTCTGATGAGGTTCCATTACCCTGTTGTTGTTTATTCTGATGAGGTTCCATTATCCTGCTGTTGTTTATTCTGATGAGATTCCATTATCCTGCTGTTTATTCTGATGAGATTCCATTACCCTGCTGCTGTTTATTCTGATGAGATTACATTACCCTGCTGTTTATTCTGATGAGATTCCATTACCCTGTTGTTGTTTATTCTGATGAGATTCCATTATCCTGCTGTTGTTTATTCTGATGAGATTCCATTACCCTGCTGCTGTTTATTCTGATGAGGTTCCATTACCCTGTTGTTGTTTATTCTGATGAGGTTCCATTATCCTGCTGTTGTTTATTCTGATGAGATTCCATTATCCTGTTGTTTATTCTGATGAGATTCCATTACTCTGCTGTTGTTTATTCTGATGAGATTCCATTATCCTGCTGTTGTTTATTCTGATGAGATGCCATTACCCTGTTGTTGTTTATTCTGATGAGATTCCATTACCCTGCTGTTGTTCATTCTGATGAGATTCCATTACCCTGTTGTTTTTTATTCTGATGAGATTCCATTACCCTGTTGTTTATTCTGATGAGATTCCATTACCCTGTTGTTTATTCTGATGAGATTCCATTACCCTGTTGTTTATTCTGATGAGATTCCATTACCCTGTTGTTTATTCTGATAAGATTCCATTACCCTGCTGTTGTTGTCCCTTTAAAATTGCTGTAAGTATAAGAATAATTGACTCAGGAAATACATGTCTGTTACAGGGGATAATAGATATTTCTGCGTGGTTAAGTTGTATTCACTTTTGACATATCCCCTTAGCCTGTTCAGCTAGGATCAAACCTATTGTCCTTGAACAGCCTTTATGTTTCTTACGGTGTATTTATTAGTGTCTGTGTAAAACCCGATTCAGACACTATAATACTTTAACTCATGGTGTATGTGCTCTCACGACAGCCAGCCAATCCCCTTGCTGTGACTTATCACATTTCCTGGTTATTACAGTCTCCTTGACGACATAATAAAGGAAGCAGAACCTTTGAAAGGATAATTGCTTGACGTGGAAGGATTGATAAGTCTAAAGGCTGTGTTTAAGAAGCTACTGTGTGTTTAATTAAAGCACATTTAGGGGTTAGAACAGCTCAAAGTTCATGAATAATGCCCTAGCCACTTGAATACCATTCCACCTTCCCTTAATACCAGACAATACCTGTCAGACATTTGCTTGTACTTTCTTATTTCAAATGAATAGACTCTAAGCCTTATTTGAGTTAGAGCATTGTTTGACCATTTTTCTTGAGTGAAATGTAAGTTTGAAAAGCCCTGTGCAGAACTATTTCAGGTTTTCCCTTTGCCCCTCAAACACATCACCTCGGCACGCACGCACGCACACACACACACCAACTACTGCAGGTCTACAGGGGTATGAAGATTTGATACAAGACAATGGTGTCTTCAACATGAAAAAATAAAACATTCCTACATTTATAAGAACATTTTTGCAGAGGAATATACTCTAAAGGCTTTTTTAAGGCAAGAATTGACACTTAACATGATACTGTACAAAGGCTACCTAAACCCTACCTGATACCCTAGACCCACTCCAATCTGCTTACTGCCCCAATAGGTCCACAGGCGACGCAACCACACTGCACACTGCCCTAACCCATCTGGACAAGAGGAATACCTATGTGAGAGTGCTGTTCATCGACTACAGCTCAGCATTTAACACCATCGTACGCACCAAACTCGTCATCAAGCTCCAGACCCTAGGTCTCGACCCCACCCTGTGCAACTGGGTCCTGGACTTTCTGACGGGCCACCCCCAGGTGGTGATCCTCAACACAGGGGCCCCACAAGGGTGCGTTCTCAGCCCTGTACTCCCTGTTCACCCATGACTGCGTGGCCATGCACGCTTCCAACTCAATCATCAAGTTTGCAGACGACACTACAGTGGTAGGCTTGATTACCAACAACGATGAGACGGCCTACAGGGAGGAGGTGAGGGCACTCAGAGGGTGGTGTCAGGAAAATAACCTCGCACTCAACGTCATCAAAACAAAGGAGATGATTGTGGACTTCAGGAAACAGCAGAGGGAACACCCCCCTTTCCACATCGAAGGGACAGTAGTGGAGAAGGTGGAAAGTTTTTTAAGTTCCTCGGCGTACACATCACGGACCAACTGAAATGGTCCACCCACACAGACAGCGTTGTGAACCTGAAGAAATTTGTCTTGTCACCAAAAACACTCACAAACTTTTACAGATGCACAATCGAGAGCATCCTGTCAGGCTGTATCACCGCCTGGTACGGCAACTGCTCCGCCCACAACCGTAAGGCTCTCCAGAGTGTAGTGAGGTCTGCACAACGCATCACCGGGGGCAAACTACCTGCCCTCCAGGACACCTACACCACCCGATGTCACAGGAAGGCCTAAAAGATCATCAAGGACAACAACCGCCCGAGCCACTGCCTGTTCACCCCGCTATCATCCAGAAGGCGAGGTCAGTACAGGTGCATCAAAGCTGGGACCGAGAGACTGAAAAACAGCTTCTATCTCAAGGCCATCAAACTGTTAAACAGCCATCCCTAACATTGAGTGGCTGCTGACAACATACTGACTCAATCTCTAAACACTTTAATAATTAATAATTGGATGTAATAAATGTATCACCAGCCACTTTAATAATGCCACTTTATATAATGTTTACATACCCTTCATTACTCATCTCATATGTATATACTGTACTCTATGCCATCTACTGCATCTTGCCTATGCCGCTCGGCCATCGCTCATCCATATATTTATATGTACATATTCGTATTCATCCCTATGCATTTGTGTGTATAAGGTAGTCGTTGTGAATTTGTTCAATTACTTGTTAGATATTACTGCACTGTCGGAACTAGGAGCATAAGCATTTCACTACACTCGCATTAACATCTGCTAACCATGTGTATGTGACCATTAACATCTGCTAACCAGGTGTATGTGACCATTAACATCTGCTAACCAGGTGTTTGTGACCAATAACATCTGCTAACCAGGTGTTTGTGACCATTAACATCTGCTAACCAGGTGTATGTGACCATTAACATCTGCTAACCAGGTGTATGTGACCATTAACATCTGCTAACCAGGTGTTTGTGACCATTAACATCTGCTAACCAGGTGTTTGTGACCATTAACATCTGCTAACCAGGTGTTTGTGACCATTAACATCTGCTAACCAGGTGTTTGTGACCATTAAATCAAATCAAATCAAATTTTATTTGTCACATACACATGGTTAGCAGATGTTAATGCGAGTGGAGCGAAATGCTTGTGCTTCTAGTTCCGACAATGCAGTAATAACAAGTAATCTAACTAACAATTCCAAAACTACTGTCTTGTACACAGTGTAAGGGGATAAAGAATATGTACATAAGGATATATGAATGAGTGATGGTACAGAGCAGCATAGGCAAGATACAGTAGATGGTATCGAGTACAGTATGTACAAATGAGATGAGTATGTAAACAAAGTGGCATAGTTTAAAGTGGCTAGTGATACATGTATTACATAAGGATACAGTCGATGATATAGAGTACAGTATATACGTATGCATATGAGATGAATAATGTAGGGTAAGTAACATTATATAAGGTAGCATTGTTTAAAGTGGCTAGTGATATATTTACATAATTTCCCATCAATTCCCATTATTAAAGTGGCTGGAGTTGAGTCAGTGTCAGTGTGTTGGCAGCAGCCACTCAATGTTAGTGGTGGCTGTTTAACAGTCTGATGGCCTTGAGATAGAAGCTGTTTTTCAGTCTCTCGGTCCCAGCTTTGATGCACCTGTACTGACCTCGCCTTCTGGATGATAGCGGGGTGAACAGGCAGTGGCTCGGGTGGTTGATGTCCTTGATGATCTTTATGGCCTTCCTGTGACATCGGGTGGTGTAGGTGTCCTGGAGGGCAGGTAGTTTGCCCCCGGTGATGCGTTGTGCAGACCTCACTACCCTCTGGAGAGCCTTACGGTTGAGGGCGGTGCAGTTGCCATACCAGGCGGTGATACAGCCCGCCAGGATGCTCTCGATTGTGCATCTGTAGAAGTTTGTGAGTGCTTTTGGTGACAAGCCGAATTTCTTCAGCCTCCTGAGGTTGAAGAGGCGCTGCTGCGCCTTCTTCACGATGCTGTCTGTGTGAGTGGACCAATTCAGTTTGTCTGTGATGTGTATGCCGAGGAACTTAAAACTTGCTACCCTCTCCACTACTGTTCCATCGATGTGGATAGGGGGGTGTTCCCTCTGCTGTTTCCTGAAGTCCACAATCATCTCCTTAGTTTTGTTGACGTTGAGTGTGAGGTTATTTTCCTGACACCACACTCCGAGGGCCCTCACCTCCTCCCTGTAGGCCGTCTCGTCGTTGTTGGTAATCAAGCCTACCACTGTTGTGTCGTCCGCAAACTTGATGATTGAGTTGGAGGCATTAACATCTGTTAACCAGGTATATGTGACCATTAACATCTGCTAACCAGGTGACCATTAACATCTGCTAACCCGGTGTTTGTGACCATTAACATCTGCTAACCAGGTGTATGTGACCAATAACATCTGCTAACCAGGTGTATGTGACCATTAACATCTGCTAACCAGGTGTTTGTGACCATTAACATCTGCTAACCAGGTGTATGTGACCATTAACATCTGCTAACCAGGTGTATGTGACCAATAACATCTGCTAACCAGGTGTTTGTGACCATTAACATCTGCTAACCAGGTGTATGTGACCATTAACATCTGCTAACCAGGTGTCATTTCTTTGTGTCAATAGCTCTGTGGAAACCTCAGTTCCAGTTCTGTTGTTGCCTGATAACCTACATTAGAGAAGGTGTGTGTGTGTGTGTGTGTGTGTGTGTGTGTGTGTGTGTGTGTGTGTGTGAATACATGCACTTTCTCTCTGTTCTCCTGCTTTCATTTCTATTGTTTTTGAGTGGTGGAATGAGCTGATATCACAGGAGCACCTCCTCTTCACCTCCATTTAACTCATTCTGTCTGAGGCCCTTTGATCGCATCTCCCCATCACCTCTACACACACACACACATCACACGTACGCACACACACACATCACACGTACGCACACACACACACACATCACACGTACGCACACACACACACATCACACGTACGCACACACACACACATCACACGTACACACACACACACACACACACATCACACGTACACATGCCAACACGCAGGTCTATTCTCTGCCACCTTGGCTTGCAGCTCTTTGAGGCTTCCTGCATAATCCTCTCTGATTAAAACTGAGGAGGCTTCCTGAATAATCCTCTCTGATTAAAACTGAGGGAGCTTCCTGCATAATCCTCTCTGATTAAAACTGAGGAAGCTTCCTGCATAATCCTCTTTGATTAAAACTGAGTAGGCTTCCTGAATAATCCTCTCTGATTAAAACTGAGGAAGCTTCCTGAATAATCCTCTCTGATTAAAACTGAGGAAGCTTCCTGCATAATCCTCTTTGATTAAAACTGAGGAGGCTTCCTGAATAATCCTCTCTGATTAAAACTGAGTAGGTTTCCTGAATAATCCTCTCTGATTAAAACTGAGGAAGCTTCCTGCATAATCCTCTCTGATTAAAACTGAGTAGGTTTCCTGAATAATCCTCTCTGATTAAAACTGAGGAAGCTTCCTGCATAATCCTCTCTGATTAAAACTGAGGAGGCTTCCTGAATAATCCTCTCTGATTAAAACTGAGTAGGTTTCCTGAATAATCCTCTCTGATTAAAACTGAGTAGGTTTCCTGAATAATCCACTCTGATTAAAACTGAGGAGGCTTCCTGAATAATCCTCTCTGATTAAAACTGAGGAGGCTTCCTGAATAATCCTCTCTGATTAAAACTGAGGAGGCTTCCTGAATAATCCTCTCTGATTAAAACTGAGTAGGTTTCCTGAATAATCCTCTCTGATTAAAACTGAGGAGGCTTCCTGAATAATCCTCTCTGATTAAAACTGAGGAGGCTTCCTGAATAATCCTCTCTGATTAAAACTGAGGAGGCTTCCTGAATAATCCTCTCTGATTAAAACTGAGGAGGCTTCCTGAATAATCCTCTCTGATTAAAACTGAGGAGGCTTCCTGAATAATCCTCTCTGATTAAAACTGAGGAAGCTTCCTGCATAATCCTCTCTGATTAAAACTGATAAAGCTTTCTGCATAATCCTCTTTGATTAAAACTGAGGAAGCTTCCTGCAGAATCCTCTCTGATTAAAACTGAGGAGGCTTCCTGCATAATCCTCTCTGATTAAAATTTAGGAGGCTTTCTGAATAATCCTCTCTGATTAAAACTGAGGAGGCTTCCTGAATAATCCTCTCTGATTAAAACTGAGGAGGCTTCCTGAATAATCCTCTCTGATTAAAACTGAGGAAGCTTCCTGAATAATCCTCTCTGATTAAAACTGAGGAGGCTTCCTGAATAATCCTCTCTGATTAAAACTGAGGAAGCTTCCTGAATAATCCTCTCCGATTAAAACTGAAATCAGAGAAGAGGAGAAAAAATGGAACGATTAATGTGTTTTTTGATTGCTTTTCATCCCTCCATCAAATACTCCTAGATGTGATACAATGGCTGCAGGATGTAAGGGTGCTGAGGGTGCAGCAGCGCCCCCTGATGATGAAAAACGAAACAACACTTGTGATGCTGAAGCTTCTGTTTCTAATAATATGTTATAAAGGTGTATAAGGCGTGTTTTGGTGTATAAGGTTTATAAGGTGTGTCGTGGTGTATAAGGTGTATCAGGTGTGTCATGGTGTATCAGGTGTGTCATGATGTATAAGGTGTTTGAGGTGTGTACGGTGTGTCATTTAGTTTAAGGTGTATCAGGTGTATGAGGTGTGTGAAGTGTATACGGAGTATAAGGTGTATAAGGTGTATCAGGTATATGAGGTGTATGAGGTGTATGAAGTGTGTACGGTGTGTATGGTGTTTTAGGTGTATAATGTGTATGAGGTGTATAATGTGTGTCATGGTGTATAAGGTGTACATGATTTGTGATGTGTATAAGGTGTATAATGTGTATAAGGTGTATAATGTGTATAAGGTGTATAATGTGTATAATGTGTATAAGGTGTATAATGTAAAGTATGTCATGTAGTTTAAGGTGTATAAGGTGTGTATGGTTTGTGATGTGTATAATGTGTATAAGGTGTATAATGTGTGTAAGGTACAGTATCTCATGTAGTTTAAGGTGTATCAGGTGTATAAGGTCTATAAGGTGTTTGAGATGTATATGGTGCATAAGGTTTATACGGTGTATGAGGTGTGTTATTTCGTATAAGGTGGATAAGGTGTATAAGGTGTATAGGATGTGTCGTGGTGTAAAAGGTGTAATACAATCCTCTTAAGGATCGGACCCTTTTTTTAAATTTTCGCCTAAAATGACATACCCAAATCTAACTGCCTGTAGCTCAGGACCTGAAGCAAGGATATGCATATTATTGATACCATTTGAAAGGAATCACTTTGAAGTTTGTGGAAATGTGTTAATTAATTAAGGAGAATATAACACATTAGATCTGGTAACAGATAATACAAAGAAAAATGCATTATATCACTTAGGAGTCTAGGCGCAATTTAGGTTTTGGCCACTAGATGGAGGCAGTGTAGACAGAGCAGGAGTTCAAACTGCCTACATTTGAATATAAAAATTGATTTTATCAAACAAAACTATGCTACATTTTATATCTGGGACCCTCAGGATGACAAATCAGAGCAAGATTACTGAATGTGTCACGATCGTCATGGGAAGTAGACCAAAGCGCAGCGTTGTGAGCGTACATTTCACTTTTATTCAAAATGTCGCCAACAAAAACAAGAAACAACAAAAACAACCGTGACGCTTACAAGGGCTATAGTGCCCCTAACAAAGACAACAAATACAACAGGGAAAAAAGGCTGCCTAAGTATGATTCCCTATCAGAGACAATGATAAACAGCTGTCCCTGATTGAGAACCATACCCGGCTGAAACATAGAAGTACAAACCTAGAAAACAAAATATAGAATGCCCACCCAAATCACACCCTGACCAAACCAAAATAGAGACATAAAACGGCTCTCTCAGGTCAGGGCGTGACAGAATGTAAGTGCATTATTTACCTTCAGAGGTGAATGCATCAAACCACTTGCCATGACAATAGTGTGTTGTTGTTGTGCACTCTCCTCAAACAATAGCATGGTATTTTGTCACTGTAATAGCTACTGTAAATTGAACAGTGCAGTTAGATTAACAATAATTTAAGCTTTCTGCCCATATAAGACATGTCTGTCCTGGGAAATGTTCTTGTTACTTACAACGTCATGCTAATCACATTAGCGCACGTTAGCTCAACCGTCCCGGGGGGGGGGGGGGGGACACCGATCTTAACCAGTTGAAATGAATGCCTCAACTTAACCCTAGAGTTGTTCCTGTTTTAAACCTAACTCATTGTCTCCGTGACCTGCTCATCTATCTCCGTTATGAAGGCTGGCTCCAGGCTGTGTCCCAAATTATACGCTATTCCCTTTATAGTACACTACTTTTGACCAAGGCCTATAGGGAATTCCACAGGACTCTGGTCAAAGGGAATAGGGTGCCATTTGGGACACAGGCCTGCTCAACGGTAGCTAAAGAGAGTTACATGATGTCACTGGTCTCTGACGGATCAATGCAGAGCTTCCGTGTGAGTGTGTGTGTGTGTGTGTGTGTGTGTGTGTGTACTGCTGCAGTCCAGAGAGCAATGCAATCTGAAGGTCAAGTCCTCCTTTGTTTTATTAGGTTGGATTAACAGAGCGCCAGAGATTCCATTTAGAAAGGTGACACAGTGCACCTTAGGGGGATTCATCAGATGGTGACAGCAGCAGTCTGTGTGTGTGTGTGTGCGTGCGTGCGTGCGTGTGCCTCACTGTGTTTGTGAATAAAGATATATAATTTCAGCCACGTTGTGTTTGTTCTGATTATCTCTCTATTTTTCTATATTTTCTCAAAATATTTTTTATTGTTATATTTTCGCATCAATTCTGCTCCTGCACATAACCCTAACCCTACACAGCAGTATACAAACAACACAAAAGATACACAAAAAGTATACAAAAGATATCAAAAGTATGGAGAAAAGGGTCATTTCCATAGAGATGACACTACCTGCCACCCAAACTGCACCCTATATAGCCCTGGTCTAAAGTAGTGCACTACATAGCGAACAGGGGGCCATTTGGGACAAATTCACTGTGCATTTTCAAACTATATATCCTCCGTCAGAAATTGAGGTCATGTCACTTACCGCGTTCCTTATCCTAAAAAGCATACTCTTTATACACCGTGACACTGTTTGTTTTTTAACCCTTATTTTACCAGGTAAGTTGACTGAGAACACATTCTCACTTACAGCAACGTCCTGGGGTATAGATACAGGGGAGAGGAGGGGGATGAATGAGCCAACTGGAAGCTGGGGATGATTAGGTGACCATGATGGTATGAGGGCCAGATTGGGAATTTAGCCAGGACACCGGGGTTAACACCCCTACTCTTACGATAAGTGACCACAGAGAATCAGGACACCCGTTTAACGTCCCATCCAAAAGACGGCACTCTAAACAGGGCATTGTCCCCAGTCACTGCACTGGGGCATTGGGATATTGTTTTAGACAAGAGGAAGGCTTCCTACTGGCCCTCCTACACCACTTCCAGCAGCATCTGGTCTCCCATCCAGGGCCCAACCCTGCTTAGTTTCAGAGGCAAGCTAGAATTGGGATGCAGGGTGGTAGGCTGCTGGCAACATCATTAAACACCATGCCAAACCTTACACACCTTATACACCTTACACACCTTACACACCTTCTACACCTTAAACACCATGACACACCTAATACACCATGACACCTTAAACACCATGACATATCTAATACACCATGACACCTTAAACACCATGACACACCTAATACACCATGACACACCTAATACACCATGACACACCTAATACACCATGACACCTTAAACACCATGACACACCTTATACACCATGACACACCTTATACACCTAACACACCAAACACACCTTAAACACCATGACACACCTAATACACCATGACACACCTAATACACCATGACACACCTAATACACCATGACACCTTAAACACCATGACACACCTAATACACCATAACACACCTAATACACCATAACACACCTAATACACCATGACAAACCTTATACACCATGACAAACCTTATACACCATGACACACCTTATACACCATGACAAACCTAATACACCATGACAAACCTAATACACCATGACAAACCTAATACACCATGACAAACCTAATACACCATGACAAACCTTATACACCATGACAAACCTAATACACCATGACAAACCTAATACACCATGACAAACCTAATACACCATGACAAACCTAATACACCATGACAAACCTAATACACCATGACAAACCTTATACACCATGACAAACCTAATACACCATGACAAACCTAATACACCATGACAAACCTAATACACCATGACAAACCTAATACACCATGACAAACCTAATACACCATGACAAACCTAATACACCATGACAAACCTTATACACCATGACAAACCTAATGCACCATGACAAACCTAATACACCATGACAAACCTAATACACCATGACAAACCTAATACACCATGACAAACCTAATACACCATGACAAACCTAATACACCATGACAAACCTAATACACCATGACAAACCTTATACACCATGACAAACCTTATACACCATGACAAACCTAATACACCATGACAAACCTTACACACCATGACAAACCTTATACACCATGACAAACCTTATACACCATGACAAACCTTATACACCATGACAAACCTTACCTTATTAACGGCATACACCTTATACACCATGACAAACCTTACACACCTTATACACCATGACAAACCTTATACACCATGACAAACCTTATACACCATGACAAACCTTACACACCTTATTAACGGCATACACCTTATACACCATGACAAACCTTACACACCTTAAACACCTTATACACCATGACAAACCGTATACACCTTATACACCTTATAAACCTTTTACATCATGAATAACGGTATAACCTTACACACCTTATACACCATGACAAACCTTATACACCATGACAAACCTTATACACCATGACAAACCTTACACACCTTATTAACGGCATACACCTTATACACCATGACAAACCTTACACACCTTACAAACCTTATACACCATGACACACCTTATACACCTAACACACCAAACACACCTTAAACACCATGACACACCTAATACACCATGACACACCTAATACACCATGACACACCTAATACACCATGACACCTTAAACACCATGACACACCTAATACACCATAACACACCTAATACACCATAACACACCTAATACACCATGACAAACCTTATACACCATGACAAACCTTATACACCATGACACACCTTATACACCATGACAAACCTAATACACCATGACAAACCTAATACACCATGACAAACCTAATACACCATGACAAACCTAATACACCATGACAAACCTTATACACCATGACAAACCTAATACACCATGACAAACCTAATACACCATGACAAACCTAATACACCATGACAAACCTAATACACCATGACAAACCTAATACACCATGACAAAGCTTATACACCATGACAAACCTAAAACACCATGACAAACCTAATACACCATGACAAACCTAATACACCATGACAAACCTAATACACCATGACAAACCTAATACACCATGACAAACCTAATACACCATGACAAACCTTATACACCATGACAAACCTAATACACCATGACAAACCTAATACACCATGACAAACCTAATACACCATGACAAACCTAATACACCATGACAAACCTAATACACCATGACAAACCTAATACACCATGACAAACCTTATACACCATGACAAACCTAATACACCATGACAAACCTTACACACCATGACAAACCTTATACACCATGACAAACCTTATACACCATGACAAACCTTATACACCATGACAAACCTTACCTTATTAACGGCATACACCTTATACACCATGACAAACCTTACACACCTTATACACCATGACAAACCTTATACACCATGACAAACCTTATACACCATGACAAACCTTACACACCTTATTAACGGCATACACCTTATACACCATGACAAACCTTACACACCTTAAACACCTTATACACCATGACAAACCGTATACACCTTATACACCTTATAAACCTTTTACATCATGAATAACGGTATAACCTTACACACCTTATACACCATGACAAACCTTATACACCATGACAAACCTTATACACCATGACAAACCTTACACACCTTATTAACGGCATACACCTTATACACCATGACAAACCTTACACACCTTACAAACCTTATACACCATGACAAACCTTATACACCTTATAAACCTTACACACCTTATACACCATGACAAACCTTATACACCTTATAAACCTTACACACCTTATACACCATGACAAACCTTATACACCTTATAAACCTTACACACCTTATACACATTAAGAGGTTATAAGGATGAACGTTTGGGTTCGAGCTAAACCTTTTTTGGTTGCAGGTGGGCATTAATTCCTACTAGGCTTGCTAAATCATTGAGGACTAATAGTGGTTTAAGCTGCAAACCCTAGCTCTGTAGACTGTAGGTTCAAACCCAGGCTCTGTAGACTGTAGGTTCAAACCCTGGCTCTGTAGACAGTAGGTTCAAATTCTGGCTCTGTAGACTGTAGGTTCAAACCCTGGCTCTGTAGACTGTAGGTTCAAACTCTGGCTCTGTAGACTGTAGGTTCAAACCCTGGCTCTGTAGACTGTAGGTTCAATCCCTGGCTCTGTAGACTGTAGGTTCAAACCCTGGCTCTGTAGACTGTAGATTCAAACTCTGGCTCTGTAGACTGTAGGTTCAAACCCTGGCTTTGTAGACTAGGTTCAAACCCTGGCTCTGTAGACTGTAGGTTCAAACCCTGGCTCTGTAGACTGTAGGTTCAAACCCTGGCTCTGTAGACTGTAGGTTCAAACCCTGGCTCTGTAGACTGTAGGTTCAAACCCTGGCTCTGTAGACTGTAGGTTCAAACCCTGGCTCTGTAGACTGTAGGTTCAAACTCTGGCTCTGTAGACTGCAGGTTCAAACCCTGGCTCTGTAGACTGTAGGTTCAAACCCTGGCTCTGTAGACAGTAGGTTCAAACCCTGGCTCTGTAGACTGTAGGTTCAATCCCAGTGTGGGGCACTGTTTTATGTGGTTAATTTGTCCCTAGTGGCCGGTTTTGACAGAGTCTCCCGACGTCCTGTGGACCTGCACAAACGTTGAATTTTGCCTTGGATCTGGAATGATCCCTGTGCAATTTGACTTTGTGAATTGGTGTGGCCAGCAATACACAAATGTACAGACAGAGGAATTTACACAAAGACGTCAACACAGAGTATACAATACAAATCATAGAATCATATACAGGAAACGTAAAACTCAAGGGCCCTCGAACAAAGGAGCTGATTGTGGACATCAGGAGGAACCAGGTTGGACACGCCCCCATCCTCATCAACGGGCCGCTGTGGACACGGTCAATAACTTCAAATTCCTGTGCGTACACATCTCTGAGAAGGTGAAATGGTCTAACCACACGGACACCCTGGTGAAGAAGGCACGACAACGAATCTTCAACCTCAGGATGCTGAAGAAATTCAACCTGTCCCCGAGGGCCATCACAGTGTTCTACCAGAGCACCATCGAGAGCATACTGTCGGGCTGCGTCACGGCTACTCCACCGCAGCGGACCGTAGGGCTCTTCAGAGGGTGATACGTGCAGCCGAACGCACCGTCGAGTGCACACTGCCTGCCCTACAGGACACCTACAACACCAGGTGTCAAAATGCAATTTACAGTGTGGATATACAATTTACAGTGTGGATATACAATTTGCAGTGTGAATATAAAATGTACCGTATGGATTTACAATTTACAGTGTGGATATACTGTATCTATATATGCAGAGGGAGGGATGCTGCCATGATATATATATATATATAGACGTACATAGTGCAAAAGCAGTATAGAGCTTCAATTCATGTTTCAGTCAGTGAAAACACAGTGCAGTGTTCGGCACAGAGCGGAAAGTCTCTTCACCCCTATGAGCCCGATGGCCGGTTGGTGGGGGACACAGCACGGAGGTAGAGCATGTCGTCCACTCTTCTGGAATCCTCTGAGATGGACTGGCCAATAGTAAATGATGATGTCTGCTATCAAAATGATGAATGAGATCCAACCGGAGTGGGAGGTAAGATAGATAGAAAGTCAAAATGAAGTCACAGAGAGAGGAGTATGGGCTGCCTCCCAAATTAAACCCTATTTACTATATAGTGGACTACTTTTGATGAGGGTCAAATGTAGTGCACTATATAGGGAATAAGGTGCCATTTGGGATGAATCGATGGTCTGTGTCCAATCAGTGATACTTACATGACCTTTGCCCCCACCACTGACCTCGATGTTATGAGAAAGAAGACAAGGATAAAGCGGTGTTAGCTGTTTTCTATCTTGATGGTTGTAGAGGAGTGACACCGGAACTATAGTAAACTATAAGTGTGTGGGACGTGTTCTATGCACAATGTACTATGGATGCTAGGCTACTGGCTAATGGCTACTGGCTAATGTCTACGTAAACTGACATTGTTACACTGGCACTAAGTTGTCAGACTCCCTTATTCACCTCCCTTTACAGTGATGTTATGGCTGGACAGCACATTGTTGTGTCTGGATGGGCAGCACCAGTCTCAACACTGCACTCTGGTGGACAAATTGTGGTTCCTGGAATGTCACATCTGGGGACAATCTCAACCGCATATTCATGATTCCTTGCGTCCTCTCTCCTTGCCTCCTCAAAACGCATTGGAGAAGAAGATCCGAGGGGAGGAGCTTTACATTTTTGTGGGGAGGAGCCTTAGAAATGGAGACAAGGAGGGGAGACGTGAGAAAAAAAAGTTTAAAAAATGAGATACACTTCTGCACTTGGGAAGCATGCAAAGCGAGAAGATGCATTTGCTATTTGAGCATGACACCATTCTAAGTATTCTGACAGATTCTACGGAGGTACACAGGAACATAATGACTCATATTTATTTGTAACAATGGTTGGCTCACTCTAATAGGCGTATGATCCAACCCCATCTAATGTCATGTGCTTTGTGGACGTCTTCCTTTGCGTTAAGCCACATTATATTCGACCGCCTCCCATCATATATTTGACCGCCTCGCATCATTGTGCACTCAGACAATTTCAGGAGAGTTCACTTGAACTACATGTAGACATGCATGTAGGGCTCTGGTCAAAAGTAGTGGACTATATACATGCTTAGAAAAAAGGGCTCCAAAAGGGTTCTTTGGCTGTCATCATAGGAGAACCCTTTTAGGTTCCAGGTAGGACACTTTTGGGTTCCAGGTAGAACTCTTTTGGATTTCATGTATGCAGTAACCCTCTCTTGAAAAGGTTCTGCACGGAATCAAAAACAGTTATACCTGCAACCAAAAAGGGTTCAACCTGGAACCAAAAAAGGGTTCTCCTATGGTGACAGCCAAAAAACCTTTTGGAAACTATTTTTTCTAAGAGTGTATATAGTGCACTACTTTTGACCAGAGCCCTATGTCTGCGTCATTTGGCACGCAGACAAATTCTGGAGGTGTGTCAACAGGGAACATATAACGTGGCCTTTAAGGTTCTAGATAGCAAATGTTTTCTAAGAGCGTAGGGTGCTATTTGGTACGCAAGCAAAGTCTCCTCCTCCTACAGTATAACAGCAAGGCGGGAGAGAGAACTAATGATGACACTCTGCTCTCTTCTCCTCAGACAGACTCCTCATGTTAATTTGCCGTCTTCATTCGGAGAGTACAGCAGGGCTCTCTCTATCTGATAGTCTGATTCATCCTCTACAGCAGACAGTCCCTGGTTGGCTTCTCATCTTCCCTCAGAACAGCCACAACACCACACTACCACATCCCACATATTCTCCATTGAAGCAAAGGGTGTTAGATGAAACGGCATGACTGAGACAGGTAGTCTTGTGGTTAACATGGTTGGGCCAGTTAACTAAAGCTTGCTGGTGTGAAACACCGAGCCATCTGTGTAATACAAATCTGTCGACGCGCCCTTGAGCAAGGCACTTAACCCGAATTGCTCCTGTAAGTTGCTCTGGATAAGAGTGTCTGCTAAATTACCTACAAGCACTGTGTCTGTAAGTGCGTACAAAATGTCAGCCTATTCTCCATATAGTACGCAGGTTGACCTTTATTGTCGTGAGTCTTGTCCTGGAAGAAGAACTGAGCGAGTTCCCCTTAGATAGGCCAGCTGCAATGTCAAAATCAGCTATATTGTAAAAAATTGTTTTTAATGAGAACAAAAATGTGCTTTTTGTTATTTAAGGTTAGGCATTAGGGTTAGCAGTGTGGTTAAAGTTAGAGTTAGGGTTAAGGTTAGGCATTAGGGTTAGCAGTGTGGTTAAAGTTAGAGTTAGGGTTAAGGTTAGGCATTAGGGTTAGCAGTGTGGTTAGAGTTAGGGTTAAGGTTAGGCATTAGGGTTAGCAGTGTGGTTAAAGTTAGAGTTAGGGTTAAGGTTAGGCATTAGGGTTAGCAGTGAGGTTAAAGTTAGAGTTAGGGTTAAGGTTAGGCATTAGGGTTAGCAGTGTGGTTAAAGTTAGAGTTAGGGTTAAGGTTAGGCATTAGGGTTAGCAGTGTGGTTAGAGTTAGGGTTAAGGTTAGGCATTAGGGTTAGCAGTGAGGTTAAAGTTAGAGTTAGGGTTAAGGTTAGGCATTAGGGTTAGCAGTGTGGTTAAAGTTAGAGTTAGGGTTAAGGTTAGGCATTAGGGTTAGCAGTGTGGTTAAAGTTAGAGTTAGGGTTAAGGTTAGGCATTAGGGTTAGCAGTGTGGTTAAAGTTAGAGTTAGGGTCAGGGTTAAGAAGTGTAGCTTTATCTGTCAGGGTCAAGGTTAAGAAGTGTTGTTTTATGGGTTAGGGTTAAGAAGTGTTGTTTTATGGGTTAGGGTTAAGAAGTGTCGTTTTATGGGTTAGTGTTAAGAAGTGTTGTTTTATGGGTTAGGGTTAAGAAGTGTCGTTTTATGGGTTAGTGTTAAGAAGTGTTGTTTTATGGGTTAGGGTTAAGAAGTGTTGTTTTATGGGTTAGGTTTAAGAAGTGTCGTTTTATGGTAGGATCAGGATCAAACTTAGCGACTGAACTAAACTTGAGATAGAAACACTGTGCAGCTAGCTAGCTGTTTTACAAATCAAATTTGAGAGGAGACAAGAATGTTATGAAGTGTTGTGTTGACTTCACCTGCTGATCTATCTAGCACCTGTTCATGCTGACTATCTTCATGGCATCTTAAAAGTCTTAAGCGTCTCAAGTATCACGAGAAGACTGTCATTTCTGAAATGATTTTGCTTTAGAATATAAACCCGAGATGGAAAAAGAAGATATAGCCTGTCTCCTCTTTCCTTTAATACAATCCCACCCTTAGTGGCGTTGACAGTAAGCAGATGATATTTTTTCAGGGATACAGTATTTTCAACCTAACTTCCCCCTGAAAAACGGAAGTGGGGACTTTCCTCAGGCTTCTTTCTACGCCGGCTGCATCAGGTTAAAACAATCCCATCATCAAATAATGACACTGGATAATACCTTCATTTTTATTTAAGACTCCACTCAATAGTAATGGCACTTCACATCAGAGCCTCTCTGGCTATCTTCATCTGATCAGAAATATAAAGAAGTACATTTGTTTCGTAAAGGTTATATACTGTAGGTTTTACGGTCATTTTAAATGTGCTTCGTGTTGGAATAATCTTACCTCTTTGTTTCCTAAAGGTAAGCATTTTTTTGATGACAACCACACATTTTTTGGGGGAATCCTGACCCGGGACGGTATGGGAGCCATGCTATGTTCCACATTAGAGGCTGTGTGTTCAAGGTCTCAGAGCAGCCACCAGCCCATGCCTGGACCACATTAAATACATTATACCATTGTTTTTCTTTCCTCAGCATGGTTGCGTCACAAATGGCCCCCTATTCCTTTTATAGCACACTATATGGCCCCCTATTCCCTTTATAGCACACTATATGGCCCTGGTCAAAAGTAGTGCACTATATATAGGGATAGGATGCCATTTGGTAGCCAGCCCATGTCACACCTAGAGTAGCCCATCTCTCTGCACTCTGAGGCGGAAATACTTCGTGTTTAGTTACTTTCCCTCTCTGTGGCAGGAAGGGGTTACTTTACACATCCCCTGCTCTATTCCCTGTGCTGGCCTGGGCTGTTTCGGGGACCGCCTGCCTGCCGTCTTGATGTTAAACATTTCCAGGCTCTCCTAACAGCCTGGTTTGCCTGCCTGTCTGCCTGTTCGTATTATTCTGTACGTAAATCCGCGACACTCCATTTAGTATGATATGTCACATATGGTACACTATTCATTAGTGGATGTTCATCACCCATTTTATATGACATGTTACGAATTACAATTCCTATGATATTTTCAAAATGTACAATATGTTATGAATTTGCAAAATGTATGATATGTTGCAAATTCTATCTGGGGGCTAACGTTAGCTAGTTGGCTAATGTTAGCTAGGCTAGGGGTTAGACGTTAGTGTTAAGGTTAAGGTTAAGTTTAGGAGTTATGTTAAGGTTAAGTTTAGGAGTTATGTTAAGGTTAAGGTTAAGTTTAGGAGTTAGCTAAAATGATTAAGGTTAGGGTTAAGGGAAGGTTCAGCTAACATGCCAATAAGTTGCAAACTAGCTAAAAAGTAGTAAGGGTCAGATCAACATTTACTGGGGGGTGTCATAAAAGAAAAGTGCCCTCCTTCCCAAAGTTAAAAATATTTTCACATGACCCTCCCCTTGTACTGTAAAATAATTTCACCCCCCCCCCCCCCCTCCATTGAATGAACTCAAAATAATGTTTACGACCACAAATAACAATAACTGTAGCGACCCTGTGTTTATAAACGTGGATATTGATATTAAGTACAATACAATGTCCCTCATTAAAATGCAAATCAATTTATAACATTTTTGACATGCGTTTTTCTGGATTTTTTTGTTGTTATTCTGTCTCTCACTGTTCAAATAAACCTACCATTCAAGTTATAGACTGATCATTTCTTTGTCAGTGGGCAAACGTACAAAATCAGCAGGGGATCAAATACTTTTCCCCCCTCACTGTAGTCTATATAAAGGAAGAGAAGTTTAGGCCGAACCCCAGAGAGATAGAGGAATGCGGTGGCATGCTACGACACCGAAATGCATTTCTTTATGCCAGATGGCTGCTGCGTCTGCTATACAGATATAGATGTGCAGAATGAGAGTAATTTGTCAATTTTCGATCTGAATATTTTGTATAAAGATAAGCATTTTTTTGTTAGATTTACAGGAGTAACTCTGGTAGGTCTGAAACAGACGTCCTCACCTCAAGTTCAACTGTGGGAGTCTATCCTCTCCTGTGCCCAAAAAACACTCTATTCTCCCCTGTGCCCAATTAAACCCCACGCAACCCTCCCCAAAACAACCCCAAAAGAGTTAGCCAACCTCTTCCCTCTTTTGGACCACCCCTCCCCCAGTACATTTCGATCTGTACCTAAGCAGTTGAAAAGTTGCGAATTAGCTAAACTGTTAAAGTTGTCTGTGTTGAGATAAAGACTCACAACCTTTGGGTTGCTAGACGTTCACGTTATGCACCCACCAATCAACCCCTACCAACTGCCCTACTTTTGTTTTTGCCTTAAGTAACCTTCTGTTTTATGTAACCATACCAAACCTCGTTCTCTCTTTCTCTGTCTCTCCCTTTATCTCTCTCTACCTCTCTCAGCAACCTTACCCGTACCCACCCCCCCTTCTCCAGTAATGAAGACAAGGTAGTTACAATGCCTCTGGGCATGTTACAATGCCTCTGGGCATGTTACAATGCCTCTGGGCATGTTACAATGCCTCTGGGCCAGTTACAATGCCTCTGGGCCAGTTACAATGCCTCTGGGCATGTTACAATGCCTCTGGGCCAGTTACAATGCCTCTGGGCCAGTTACAATGCCTCTGGGCCAGTTACAATGCCCTCTGGGCCAGTTACAATGCCTCTGGGCCAGTTACAATGCCTCTGGGCATGTTACAATGCCTCTGGGCATGTTACAATGCCTCTGGGCCAGTTACAATGCCCTCTGGGCCAGTTACGATGCCTCTGGGCCAGTTACGATGCTTCTGGGCCAGTTACGATGCCTCTGGGCCAGTTACGATGCTTCTGGGCCAGTTACAATGCCTCTGGGCCAGTTACAATGCCTCTGGGCCAGTTACAATGCCTCTGGGCTATAATGAGGATTTCTGTTGATATGCTAAATGTTTCAACAAACAGTACTTGTTTCAATGTACTGTTGCATATCATTATTGTTATTCAACCTGAATGTCTTTTCCTTCCTTCACTCTCTCCTCTCTCCTGTTGTTTCCTTCACTCTCTCCTCTCTCCTGTCGTTTCCTTCACTCTCTCCTCTCTCCTGTCGTTTCCTTCACTCTCTCCTCTCTCCTGTTGTTTCCTTCACTCTCTCCTCTCTCCTGTCGTTTCCTTCACTCTCTCCTCTCTCCTGTCATTTCCTTCACTCTCTCCTCTCTCCTGTTGTTTCCTTCACTCTCTCCTCTCTCCTGTCTTTCCTTCACTCTCTCCTCTCTCCTGTCGTTTCCTTCACTCTCTCCTCTCTCCTGTCTTTCCTTCACTCTCTCCTCTCTCCTGTCATTTCTTCCTTCACTCTCTCCTCTTCTCTCTCCTGACTTTTCCTTCACTCTCTCCTCTCCCCTGTCTTTACTTCCTTCCTTCACTCTCTCCTCTCTCCTGTCTTTCCTTCCTTCACTCTCTCCTCTCCCCTGTCTTTACTTCCTTCCTTCACTCTCTCCTCTCTCCTGTCTTTCCTTCCTTCACTCTCTCCTCTTCTCTCTCCTGACTTTTCCTTCACTCTCTCCTCTCCCCTGACTTTTCCTTCACTCTCTCCTCTCCCCTGACTTTTCCTTCACTCTCTCCTCTCCTCTCTCCTGTCGTTTCCTTCACTCTCTCCTCTCCTCTCTCCTGTCGTTTCCTTCACTCTCTCCTCTCTCCTGTCTTTTCCTTCACTCTCTCCTCTC
Organism: Oncorhynchus mykiss; assembly: GCF_057628025.1. Lineage (NCBI taxonomy): Eukaryota > Metazoa > Chordata > Actinopteri > Salmoniformes > Salmonidae > Oncorhynchus > Oncorhynchus mykiss. The sequence continues at coordinate 83,422,091 of NC_143029.1, read as the reverse complement.
CTCTCTCCTGTCTTTTCCTTCACTCTCTCCTCTCTCCTGTATTTTCCTTCACTCTCTCCTCTCCTCTCTCCTGTCTTTTCCTTCACTCTCTCCTCTCTCCTGTCTTTCCTTCACTCTCTCCTCTCCTCTATCCTGTCTTTTCCTTCACTCTCTCCTCTCCTCTCTCCTGTCTTTTCCTTCACTCTCTCCTCTCCTCTCTCCTGTCCTTTCAGTCACCTTCTTCTGTCAGTCTGCTCTACAGCTGTTTCTGGACTGTAATGGGTTTGTTTCGGTTGTCTATTCAGGCAAAACTGAGCAGCATCTGCTTTGCTTTAAGTCAAGTTCAAAAGATATGACAACAAGAAAATGACCTACCCCCACATACCAAACCTGTCTAAATTTAGCCATGGGATGCTCTGTCTGTCTGTCTGTCTGTCTGTCTGTCTGTCTGTCTGTCTGTCTGTCTGTCTGTCTGTCTGTCTGTCTGTCCATCTCTCCCCTCCCTCCCTCCGTCTATCCATCTATCCACCCATCCCTCCCTCCCCTCCAGTGCTATGTCCCCTCCAGGGATCTTATTTTAATCATTTCCAGACCTCTCTGTCCACACAGCTGACTAGGAAAAACAAAACAGAGCAACCTTCAGAGTTTCCAAGGCAGCACTGTGGCTGGCAGGGGGTGAGTGACTGGAAATGTGTTCTCTCTCTCTCTCTCTCTCTCTCTGTGTGTGTGTGTGTGTATGTGTGTGTGTGTGTGTGTGTGTGTGTGTGTGTGTGTGTGTGGTGTGTATTTGTTGCTCCCATTGGACTTATGTGAGTAATAAGAAGCTGTGATCAGAACAGAGAGGATGTTGGAAGGTTGCCTGCTCCAGTCCCAGTCAGTCCCAGCTGTGTGTGGCTCATAGCGATTATTACATTATGGCCGTCCTCAGGCTTCTCTAGTTAAGTTTTTCCCAGGGGTCGTACTGTGGTTTAACAAGAGAGGTGTGAGATCCATTTACTAGGCTTTACTGAAGCTTTATGCTCTTGGCCGGACCAGACATATAGACATCTACAGTGAATGTACAAAACATTAGGAAAACCTCCCTATTATTGTGTTATACTCCCTTTTGCCCTCAGAACAGCCTCAATTTGTCGAGGCCTGGACTCTACAAGGTGTCGAAAGCGTTCCACAGTGATGCTGCCCATGTTGACTCCAATGCTTCCCACAGTTGTGTCAAGTTGGCTGGATGTCCTTTTGGTGGTGGACCATTCTGATGCACACAGGAAACTGTTGAGCGTTAAAAAACCCAGCAGCTTTGCAGTTCTTGATACAAACCAGTGCGCCTGGCACCTACTACCATACCACTACCATACCTTGTTCAAAGGCACTTCAATATTTTGTCTTGTCCATTCACCCTCTGAATGGCACACACACACAATCCATGTTTCAATTGTCTCAAGGCTTAAAAGTCCTTCTTTAACCTGTCTGCTCCCCTTCATCTACACAGATTTGAAGTGGATTTAACAAGTGACATCAATAAGGGATCATATCTTTCACCTGGATTCACCTGGTCAGTCTATGTCATGGAGAGAGCAGGTGTTCCTAATGTTTTGTACACGCAGTGTATTCTCCCTACACTTTATTAAGTTTTAAATTAAGTTTTATCTATGGAGATTTATAGAACAGAGATGATGTCAGAAAGCCACGATAAAAACGAATTCAAAGATAAAACAACTCATTTTTTTTTTATATCACCTTCCAAGTGACAAATATATTGAGCAGCAAGCATTTAATGGCTTTTGAAGTTGGCTTTTTCTGTTATTTCTGCTCATTTCCTGATTTGGGAGGAGAAGTTAAAATATAAAGGGCGACCTCTTTTTTTAAGCTCACCTAAATAAAGACTGTGTGGTTAAAAAAAAAACAGTGTTTTGCTGACGACCCAGCTAACAATTCTAGGGAGAGAGAATGTTTTTACAATGTTACCCATAATGCTCCCCTGATGTTTGAGTGTCCATTGTTATACAGGCCCAATAAGCACATGCCCTAGAGATATCCCTTACTGTGACAGTGGTTCGAGTGTTTTGTCATTGGTGCTGGTGGCCTACAAAAACAACACACAATAGAGAGTTCCACGTCTAAGTTTCAATGTTAAAAAATAGACAAATTACAACAGAAACACTTACAGTAATATATTACTTTTATGAGAAAAGGAGTAAATATAACAAGTTACTATCTTCAAATATTGTAATATTACTGCAGTTACTTTTTCAAGTTACCTGTATATTACTTTGAGAAGTATTTTTCTATCGGCATGTTAAATATATTGATCAAAAAATATAAACACAACATGTAAAGTGTTGGTCCCATGTTTTATGAGCCGAGAAAAACATCCCACAAATGTTCCATATGCACAAAATGCATATTTCTCTCAAATCCTGTGCACACATTTCTTTACATTCCTGTTAGTGAGCATTTCTCCTTTGCCAAGATAATCCATCCACCTGACAGGGGTGGCATATCAAGAAGCTGATTAAACAGCATGGTAATTACACAGGTGCACCTTGTGCTGGGGACAATAAAAGGTCACTCTAAAATGTGCAGTTTTGTCACCGTCACACTCTGACCATTATTTGCGTTGTTTGTTTCTATGTTTTGTTTGGTCAGGGTGTGATATGAGTGGGCATTCTATGTTGCATGTCTAGTTAGTCTGTTTCTATGTGTTTTGGCCTGATATGGTTCTCAATCAGAGGCAGGTGTTTGTCGTTGTCTCTGATTGGGAACCATATTTAGGTAGCCTGTTTTATATTGTGGTTGGTGGGTTTTTGTCTATGTGATGTTGCATGTTTGAACACAGTATTGACAGCGGTCACGTTCGTCTTATTATTTTGTTTGTTTGTTTGGTGTACTTCGTGTTCTTTTCGTAATTCATTAAAAGTATGTATTCACACCACGCTGCGCTTTGGTCTCCTCACTACGACGATCATGACAGAATAACCCACCAACAATGGACCAAGCAGCGTAGTAACGGCCAGCAGCAGCAGCGGCAAAGAACGCAAGACTCATGGACTTGGTAGGAGATTTTGGACGGCGAAGGACCCTGGGCACAGCCAGGGGAATATCGCCGCCCCAAAGCAGAGCTGGAGGCAGCGAAAGCAGAGAGGCGCCGGTATGAGGAGGCAGTACGGCAGCCTGGCTGGAAGCCCGAGAGGCAGCCCCAAAAATGTATTGTGGTGGGCTCACGGGGAGTGTGGTGAAGCCAGGTAGGAGACCTTCGCCAAATTCCTGTGCTTACCGGAGAGAGAGAGGGACCGGGCAGGCACCGTGTTATGCGGTAGAGCGCACAGTCTCCCCAGTGCGTGTGCATAGCCCGTGGCGGTACATTCCAGCTCCTCGTATCGGCCGGGCTAGAGTGGGCATCGAGCCAAATGCCATGAAGCCGGTTTTACGCATCTGGTCTCCAGAGCGTCTCCTCGGGTCGGCGTACATGGCCCCAGCCTTACGCATGGTGTCCCCGGTTCGCCAGCACAGCCCAGTGTGGGCTATTCCACCTCGCCGCACGGGGCTGGCTACGGGGAGCATTCAACCCGGTAAGGTTGGGCAGGCTTGATGCTCAAGAGCTCCAGTGCGCCTGCACGGTCTGGTCTATCCGGTGCCACCTCCACGCACCAGCCCTCCGGTGGCAGCCCCCCAGCACCAGGCTGTCTCTCCGTCTTCTCCCTACATGTGCTCCCGCCTGTCCAGTGCTGTCAGAGCCTTCCTCCTCTCCAGCGCTGCCAGAGTCTCCCGTCTGTCCTGAGCTGCCAGAGTCTCCCATCTGTCCTGAGTCGCCAGAGTCTCCCATCTGTCCTGAGCCGCCAGAGTCTCCCGTCTGTCCTGAGCTGCCAGAGTCTCCCATCTGTCCTGAGCCGCCAGAGTCTCCCGTCTGTCCTAAGCTGCCAGAGTCTCCCGTCTGTCCTGAGCCGCCAGAGTCTCCCGTCTGTCCTGAGCCGCCAGAGTCTCCCGTCTGTCCTGAGCCGTCAGAGTCTCCCGTCTGTCCTGAGCCGCCAGAGTCTCCCGCCTGTCCTGAGCCGCCACAGCTGCCAGTCAGCCAGGAGCCGCCAGAGCCGCCAGGAGCCGCCAGAGCCGTCAGCCAGCCAGGAGCTGCCAGAGCCGCCAGCCAACCAGGAGCTGCCAGAGCCGTCAGCCAACCAGGAGCTGCCAGAGCCGTCAGCCAACCAGGAGCCGCCAGAGCCATCAGCCAGCCAGGAGCTGCCAGAGCCGTCAGCCAGCCAGGAGCTGCCAGAGCCGTCAGCCAGCCAGGAGCTGCCAGAGCCGTCAGCCAGCCAGGAGCTGCCAGAGCCGCCAGTCTGTCCTGAGCTGCCCCTCAGTCCGGAGCTGCCCCTCAGTCCGAAGCTGCCCCTCAGTCCGAAGCTGCCCCTCAGTCCAGAGGCGATCCTCAGTCCAGTGGGGCCTTTAAGTAGGGTCTTAGGCCCAAGGTCGGAGGCGAGGGTCGTCACTCTAAAGAGGCCCTTGAAGAGGGCAATGACTATGGTGGAGTGGGGTCCATATCCCGCGCCAGAGCCGCCAGCGAGGCCAGATGCCCACCCAGACCCTTCCCTATAGGTTTAGGTTTTGCGGCCGGAGTCCGCACCTTAGGCAGGGGGTACTGTCACACTCTGACCATTATTTGCGTTGTTTGTTTCTATGTTTTGTTTGGTCAGGGTGTGATATGAGTGGGCATTCTATGTTGCATGTCTAGTTAGTCTGTTTCTATGTGTTTTGGCCTGATATGGTTCTCAATCAGAGGCAGGTGTTTGTCGTTGTCTCTGATTGGGGAACCATATTTAGGTAGCCTGTTTTGTATTGTGGTTGGTGGGTTTTTGTCTATGTGATGTTGCATGTTTGAACACAGTATTGACAGCGGTCACGTTCGTCTTATTATTTTGTTTGTTTGTTTAGTGTACTTCGTGTTCTTTTCGTAATTCATTAAAAGTATGTATTCACACCACGCTGCGCTTTGGTCTCCTCACTACGACGATCGTGACAGTCACAGATTTCTCAAGTTTTGAGAAAGGGTGAAATTGGCATGCTGACTGTAGGAATGTCCACCAGAGCTGTTGCCAGAGAATTGAACGTTCATGTCTCTACCATAAACCGCCTCCAACATTGTTTTAAAGAAATTGCTAGCCCAGGACCTCCACATCTGGCTCCTTCACCTGCGGGATCGTCTGACACCAGCCACCCAGACAGCTGATTAAACTGTGGGGTTGCACAAGCAAAGAGTTTCTGCACAAACTGTCAGACACTGTCTCAGGGAAGCTCACCCGCGCCTCATGACACTCACCTGGACTCCTTCACCTCCTTGTTTATCTTCCCTATATCTGTCACTCTCCTTGGTTCTTTCCTCAGGTGTTAACAACCGAGGCAACCGGGGAGGTCTCAGCCGGCTCATCACCTCTCACGCCTCAGCCGGTTCATTACAGAATAACACCTTACCCAAGGAAAGCATCAGGGAGTGCTTTTTTTGTTGGTCAGTGTAAATGACGTTGGGCCCGGGAGCCGCTACAGGCACTCATGCCTCAGCCAGATCGCCAGGCTCCCCTGCTATCCCCGGCCCGCTAGCTTTCTGAATGACGTGCCTCCCGCTCACCTAGCATTGTAGTCACTACAGAACGGCTCCCATACTCAGCTATTGCTGCTCATTGGACCGTATGATCACTCGGCTACACATACCTCTCTCCAATGTCAATATGCCTTGTCTTCTGCTGTTTAGGTTAGTTATTGTTTTATTTCACTGTAAAGCCCCTAGTCCAGCACAACATGCCTTAGATAGCTCTTTTGTCACACACTACACACATGGGAAGACCTCACCTGGCTTAGCTGTAGTCTCCAGAGATGCAAGTTCTCTCATCGTCACTCATTCCTAGGTTTACTCCCACTGTACTCACATCCTACCATACTCTTTTTAGTACATTATGGCCTGAATCTATTCTACCACGCCCAGAAATCTGCCCCTTTTATTCTCTGTTCCCAACGCACTACCAGTTCTTATAGCCTTTAGCCGAACCAACATCCTACTCCTCCTCTGGTGATGTAGAGCTTAACCCAGGCCTTGTATCCCCCAGCATCACACCTATTCCCCAGTCGCTCTCATTTGCTGACTTCTGTAACCGTAAAAGCCTTGGCATGGGTCCTCGGTCAAACGACCACCCCGCATCACTGTCAATCGCTCCCTAAAACACTTCAGCGAGCAGGCCTTTCCAATTGACCTGGCCCGGGTATCCTGGAAGGATATTGACCTCATCCCGTCAGTAGAAGATGCCTGGTTGTTCTTTCCTCCCCTGTTCTTTCCACACCATCTTAAATAAGCTTGCCCCATTCAAAAAAATGTAGAACAAAGAACAGATATAGCCCTTGGTTCAATCCAGACTTGACTGCCCTTGACCAGCACAAAAACATCCTGTGGCGTACAGCATTAGCATCGAATAGCCCCCGCGATATGCAACTTTTCAGGGAAGTCAGGAACCAATATACACAGTCAGTTAGGAAAGCTAAGGCTAGCTTTTTCAAACAGAATTTTGCATCCTGTAGCACTAATTCCAAAATGTTTTGGGACACCGTGAAGTCCATGGAGAATAAGAGCACCTCCTCCCAGCTGCCCACTGCACTGAGGCTAGGAAATACTGTCACCACCGAAAATCTACAATAATCGAGAATTTCAATAGCATTTTTCTACGACTGGCCATGCTTTTCACCTGGCTACCCCTACCCCAGCCAACAGCTCTGCTCATCCCGCAGCAACTTGCCCAAGCCCCCCCCCCGCTTCTTCTTCACCCAAATCCAGATAGCTGATGTTCTGAAAGTGCTGCAAAATCTGGACCCCTACAAATCAGCTGGGCTAGACAATCTGGACCCTCTCTTTCTAAAATTATCTGCCGAAATTGTTGCAACCCCTATTACCAGCCTGTTCAGCATCTCATTCGTCTCGTCTGAGATCCCTACAGATTGGAAAGCTGCCGTGGTCATCCCCCTCTTCAAAGGGGGTGACACTCTAGACCTAAACAGTTACAGACCTATATCCATCCTGCCCTGCCCTTTTAAAGTCTTCGAAAGCCAAGTTAACAAACAGATCACCGACCATTTCGAATCCCACCGTACCTTCTCCAGTATGCAATCTGGCTTCCAAGCTGGTCATGGGTGCACCTCAGCCACCCTCAAGGTCCTAAATGATATCATACCAGCCATCAATAAAATACAGTACTGTGCAGCCATCTTCATCAACCTGCCAAGGCTTTCGGCTCTGTCAATCACAGCATACTTATCAGCTAAATAGCCTTGGGTTCTTAAATAACTGCCTTGCCTGGTTCACCAACTACTTCTCAGATAGAGTTCAGTGTGTCAAATCGGAGGGCCTTTTGTCCAGACCTCTGGCAGTCTCTATGGGGGTGCCACAGGATTCAATTCTCGGGCCGACTCTTTTCTCTGTATATGTCAATGATGTCGCTCTTTCTGCTGGTGATTCTCTGATCCACCTGTACGTAGACGACCCCATTCTGTATACATCTGGCCCTTCTTTGGACACTGTGCTAACAAACCTACAAATTAGTTTCAATGCCATACAACACTCCTTCCGTGGCCTCCAACTGATTTTAAATGCAAGTAAAACTAAGTGCATGCTCTTCAACCGATCGCTACCCACACCTGCCTGCCCCCCCTAGCATCACTACTCTGGACAGTTCTGACTTATGTGGACAACTACAAATACCTAGGTGTCTAGTTAGACTGTAAACTCTCCTTCCAGACTCACATTATACATCTCCAAACCAAAATGAAATCTAGAATCGGCTTCCTATTTCACAACAAAGCCTCCTTCACTCATGCTGCTGAACATACCCTTGTAAAATATCCTTCCGATCTGTCACGTTCTGACCATCGTTCGTGTGTGTTTTCCTTGTTTTAGTGTTGGTCAGGACGTGAGCTGGGTGGGCATTCTATGTTGGATGTCTTGTTTGTCTATTTCTATGTCTGGCCTGATATGGTTCTCAATCAGAGGCAGGTGTTAGTCATTGTCTCTGATTGGGAACCATATTTAGGTAGCCTGGGTTTCACTGTGTGTTTGTGGGTGATTGTCCTTGTTCCTGTCTGTGTTAGTTTGCACCAGTTTAGGCTGTTTCGGTTTTCATTACGTTTATTATTTTGTAGTGTTTGTATTTAGAGTCGTGTTGCTATAGTTTAATAAACATGGATCGCAATCTACACGCCGCATTTTGGTCCGACTCTCTTTCCCATACAGAAAACCGTGACACGATCCTTGACTTTGGCGATGACATTTACAAAATGGCCTCCAACCTCTACTCAGCAAATTGGATGTAGTCTATCACAGTGCCATCTGTTTTGTCACCAAAGCCCCATATACTACCCACCACTGCGACCTGTATGCTCCTGTTGGCCATCACTACATATTCGTCTCCAAACCCACTGGCTCCAGGTCATCAATAAGTGTTTGCTAGGTAAAGCCCCACCTTATCTCAGCTCACTGGTCACCATAGCAACACCCACCCGTAGCACGCGCTGCAGCAGGTATATTTCACTGTTCATCCACAAAGCCAACATCTCATTTGGCCGCCTTTCCTTCCAGTTCTCTGCTGCCAATGACTGGAACGACTTGCAAAATCACTGAAGCTGGAGTCTTATATCTCCCTCTCTAACTTTAAGCATCAGTTGTCAGAGCAGCTTACCGTTCACTGTACCCGTACACAGCCCATCTGTAAGTAGGCCACCCAACTACCTCATCCCCATATGTGTATATATATTTTTTCTCTTTTGCACCCCAGTATCTCTACTTGCACATCATCATCTGCACATCAATCACTCCAGTGTTAATGCTAAATTGTAATTATTTTGCCACTATGGCCTATTTATTGCCTTACCTCCCTAACCTTACTACATTTGCACACACTGTACATAGATTTTTATATTATGTTGTTGACTGTATGTTTGTTTATTCCATGTGTAACTCTGTGTTGTTGTTTTTGTTGCACTGCTTTGCTTTATCTTGGCCAGGTCGCAGTTGTAAATGAGAACTTGTTCTCAACTGGCCAACCTGGTTAAATAAAGGTGAAATAAAAATAAAATAAAAAATAGACAAACATTGGCAGTAGATTGGCCTTACTGAAGAGCTCAGTGACTTTCAACATGGCACCAACATAGAATGTCACCTTTCCAACAAGTCAGTTTGTAACATTTCTGCCCTGTTAGAGCTGCCCCGGTCAACTGTAAGTGCTGTTATTGTGAAGTGGAAATGTCTAGGAGAAACAATGGCTCAGCTGCGAAGTGGTAGGCCACACAAGCTCACAGAACGAGACTGCTGAAGCACGTAAAGAAAAATAATTTGTCCTCGGTTGCAACACTCACTATTGAGTTCCAAACTGCCTCTGGAAGCAACGTCAACACAATAACTGTTCGGCGAGTTTCCAAGGCCAAGCAGCCGCACACAATCCTAAAATCACCATGCGCAATGTCAAGTGTCAGCTGGAGTGGTGTAATTCTTGCCGCCATTTGACTCTGGAGCAGTAAGAAACGTATTCTCTGGGATAATGAATCTCGCTTCACCATCTGGCAGTCCGACAGACAAATCTGGGTTTGGTGGAAGCCAAGAGAACGCTACCTGCCACAATGCATAGTCTGCGGCTGTTTATCATGGTTCAGGATAGTCCCCTTAGTTCCAGTGAAGTGAAATCTGAACGCTACAACATACAATGACATTCTTGACAATTCTGTGTTTTCAACTTTGTGGCAACAGTTTGTGTAAGGCCCTTTCCTGTTTCAGCATGACAATGCTACCATGCACAAAGCGAAGTCTTTATAGAAATAGTTTGTTTAGATTGGTGTGGAAGGACTTGACTAGCCTACACAGAGCCCTGACCTCAACCCCAACGAACACCTTTGGGATGAATTGGAACGCTCTCTGCATGTAGTGTATGTAAGTTGAAAAACGCTGTATTGTAAAAGCATTGTGTGTGAGTATCCCTTGACAACAGACGAAGAGCTATGAATGTATCAGTGGTTCACCAATCAGGGCCTTGATTGGCTCGGCAACAGTTACAAGACTTGTTGTGTAATGATTTTTTTGGGGACATAGATGTTCTTGCAACGTTCCAATGAAACGTGTCTAGAACATTCATGTCTTAAGTTCTGAGAACATGGCAACCACGTTATGGGTGAATTCTATTTGACATTAAGGGAATGGTCTCATGGAAAACATTACATGCATACCATGGGAACATTCGTATGAAAAGTTAATAACCTAATGAGACTCTTAAGAGAACGTTCTTTAAAGTTGTGGGGACGTTTGCTGTTAACTGGGATACCTGCTCACAGTCACAATGTCAGGATATACAGGACGACGCTCACCCACCGGACTCTCTAGAGCTTTTGATGTTCTTTATTTAGATGAGATATATTAGCTGTGCAGCGTATCCTGTCTGTTATGTTGATCTCCCAGGAGATATGGGCTTTACTTCCTAATTCCTGCCCTCTCTCCCTCTATCCCTGCACTAGCATCCTGGTGGCCCTCTTCTGGGAACCTGTGGAGCTTCTACTATAGAATCATTAGAATCATTCAAATGCTATGGGTTCTACTGTACTCTGTTCAAGCCTTAAAATGTCTGTTCATTGTCAATTACAATAATACCACTCCACACAACACAACACTATGTTCTAGATGTCTTTATCTTTATTCTACCGAACACCCTGCAACCTCCCTGCTATCTCCCTGCAACCTCCCTGCTATCTCCCTGTAACCTCCCTGCTATCTCCCTGTAACCTCCCTGCTATCTCCCTGTAACCTCCCTGCTATCTCCCTGCAACCTCCCTGCAACCTCCCTGCTATCTCCCTGCTATCTTCTTTCTTTCTCTTATCCCTTCTTCCTTTTCTCTCACATGGGCAGCAGCATCTATCTGTCAATCGCCAATTCCCTTTGTGGGGTGAGTGTCTCTGACCTGTCAGAGGTTCTTAGCGGTGAGGCAGGCGATCTGAATAACATATTGATTTCGACTTCCCTCTGCTAATTCTAATGAGGAGCCCAATTCCCCTCCATTCCTCTCCTGTCGGTTAGCAATGGAGACAGAGTCTTCTTTCCAAATGGCACCCTGTGCCCTATAGTGCACTACTTTAAGGCATATAGGGCCCTGGTCAAAAGTAGTGCATAAATATAGGGAATGGGGCTCTGGTCAAAAGTAGTGCACAAATATAGGGAATGGGGCTCTGGTCAAAAGTAGTGCACTATATAGGGAATGGGACCTTGGTCAAAAGTAGTGCACTATATAGGGAATGGGACCTTGGTCAAAAGTAGTGCACTATATAGGGAATGGGGCCTTGGTCAAAAGTAGTGCACTATAAAGGGAATGGGTGGCATTAAGGACGCAACCTGACATCTTTCTCTCTCCATCTCTGTCTCCTTACTGGTGTAGGTGAACATGAGTGAAGAGTCTGTTCTGGGAGGAAATCAATTTGTCATCATAAGGCCTGGGGGGCACCTGTGGCTAATTGTGAGTCACAGACATTCAGCCACACACCCCGACCTTCCTTTCACTCGGAATTAAACACACTCCTCCAAGGGCTTCATCACATCACGAGGGGACAGAGACAGGACACGAGGACCAGAAATGACATACTCTAGTCTCTCCTATTCCTACAATAGAACTAAAGGTCTAGCGGATATAAGGGTTGATTGAGTAAGCCTGCATGGTAGAAGATACTGGTTATGACGAGCCTAGAATTTGATTGAAATGAGTATTCATTTACCTGTCTCCTAGCAACCTCTAGTTGTTGTTGTTCTAGAAGTGAGTTGTTATTGTTCTAGAAGTGATATAATCACTATATCATGGCAGGGAATGTCTTCACATATCGATGTAGGCTGCTCTGTGTGTGCCTGTGTGTCCAGGCCATTCTGTTAAAGAACAACCTCAGAGGAAGTTGCCGCGCCTATTTTGAGTCATTCCTGTCCTAGAGTGGCAATTCTCGTTTAGGTTCCACTTCGAAGACTGACGCAGGCTGGTAATACATATTCAGGAACTGTGGGTGGGAACGGTGTGGTGATTTCAACGTGTAGCAGACAAATAACAACAAAAAGGCCACTGACTGACAGCTCAGTGACTAGCTAACGTTATGTGAGTACCATTTCAGTTAAGACAGGCATTTTATTTTATCACCTTTATTTAACCAGGTAGGCCAGTCGAGAACAAGTTCTCATTTACAACTGTGACCTGGCCAAGATAAAGCAAAGCAGTTCGACACATACAACAACACAGAGTTACACATGGAATAAACAAGCATACAGTCAATAACACAATATAAAAAAAAGAAAGTCTATATACAGTCTGTGCAAATGGCGTGAGGAGGTAAGGCAATACATAGGCCAATAGTAGCGAAGTATTTACAATTTAGCAGATTAACACTGGAGTGACAAATGAGCAGATGATGATGTGCAAGTAGAAATACTGGTGTGCAAAAGAGCAATATGAGGTAGGTAGATTGGGTGGGTTATTTACAGATGGACTATTTACAGCTGCAGCGATCGGTTAGCTGTATTGTAATACTGTAATAATATAAATATATTTCAGAAAAAGCCTACCAGCCTACCTGTCAAGAGATGAGTCTCATCTAAACTGTGCCTATACGCGCTGTTGACCTATTGAGGGTTGACGTTTGTCTGACTCTTGCCGTTTTGATAGTTCAATTGAAACCGTGTCAGAATCCAGTCTGCATAAAAAATTTGCACATGGACATGATCAAATAGCTACAGTGCATTCAGGAAGTATTCATACCCCTTGACTTATTCCACATTATGTGGTGTTACATCCTGAATTCAAAATGGATTTAAATTATTTTGATTTCTCAATCATCTACACACAATGCCCAGTTATGGCACAGTGAGAATTTGTTTATAAAAAAGGTGTGCAAATTTATTGAAAATTAAATATAGAAATATCTCATTTTCATAAGTATCACACCCCTGAGCCAGTACATGCTAGAATCACATTTGGCAGCGATAACAGCTGTGAGTCTTTCTGGGTAAATCTCTAAGAGCCTTGCACACCTGGATTGTGCAATATTTTCACATTATTCTTTTCAAAATTCTTCAAGCTCTGTCAAGTTGATTGTTGATCATTGCTAGACAGCCATTTTCAAGTCTTTCTGCAGAGTTTCAAGCCAACTTCAGTGAAAACTGTAACTAGGCTACTCAGGAAAATTCAATGTTGTATTGGTAGGCAACTCCAGCATATATTTGACCTTGTGTTTCAGGTTATTACCCTGCTAAAATGTGAATTTGTCTCCCAATGTCTGTTGGAAAGCAGACTGAACCCGGTCTTCCTATAGGATTTTGCCTGTGCTTATAGCTGCTTTCCGTTACTTTTTATCATAAAAAAACTCCCTAGTCCTTGCCGATGACAAGCATACCCATAGCATGATGCAACCACCACCATGCTTGAAAATATGAAGAGTGGAACTCAGTGATGTGTTGTGTTGGATTTGCCCCAAACATAACGCTTTGTATTCAGTACATAAAGTACATTTCTTTGCCACATTTTTTGTAGTATTACTTAAGTATCTTGTTGCAAAGAAGATGCATGTTTTGGAATATGTGTATTCTGTACAGGCTTCCTTCTTTTCACTCATTTAGGTTAGTATTGTGGAGTAACTACAATGTTGTTGATCCATCCTCAGTTTTCTCCTATCACAACCATTAAACTCTGTAACTGTTTTAAAAATCACTATTGGCCTCATGGTGAAATCCCTGAGCGGTTTCCTTACTCTCCGGCAACTGAGTTAGGAAGATAAGATTAAGATATTTATATTGGTCAATTGCACACAAGGTCCAACAGAAATATATCTTCCCCTTTTAACCCAGCCCCTCCAAAAGACAAACATACATACACATACAGGTTTAGAGAGGTGAGGGGGCTGCCATACTGTGCGCCCTGGGAGCTGTTGTGGGGGATTGAGTGCCTTGCTCAAGGGGCACAACGGCAGGCAATGGCATCTAGGATTTGATACCAGCAACCCTCCGGTTGCCAGCAAGTTTTCTTCAAACTGGAAACCTCCGTCTGCTTGCTTGCCCCTCTAACCGCTAGGCTACCTGCCGCGGTTAGGAAGGATATCTGTATCGTTGTAGTGACTGAGTGTATTGACACACCATCCAAAGCCTAATTAATAACATTACCATTCTCAAAGGGATATTTTTGTTTGTTACACATCTACCAATCGGTGACCTTCTTTGTGAGGCATTGGAAAACCTCCCTGGTCTTTGAAGTTGAATCTGTGCTTGAAATTCACTGCTCGATTGAGAGACTTTACAGATAATTGAATGTGTGTGTTAGAGAGAGTCATTCAAAAATCATGTTAACCACTATTGTTGAGCACGTCCATGCAACTTATTATGTGAATTGTTCAGCCCATTTTTACTCCTGAACTTATTTAGGCTTGCCATAACAAAGGCATTGAATACATATTAACTCGAGACATTTCAGCTTCAAATTTTTTTTTGAATGGATTTCTAAAATGTTTTCTAAAACAAAATTACACTGACATTATGTGGTATTGTGTGCAAATCAGTGACACCAATTCAGGCTGTAACACAACAAAATGTAAGAAAAGTAAAGGGGTGGGAATACTCTCTGAATGCGCTGTACATCACTGTGTAACATCATGGGTAAGCTCTGGCCATTGTCTTTTAGCTCAAAAACAGTGGACAACCATCTCTGCAGCACTCCACCAATCAGGCCATTATGGTAGAGTGGCCAGACGGAAGCCACTCCTCAGTAAAAGGCACATGACAGCCCGCTTGGGGTTTGTCAAACGGCACCTAAAGGACTCTCACACCGTAAGAAACAAGATTCTCTGGTCTGATTGAAATCTTTGGCCTGAATGTCAAGCGTCACGTCTGAAGGCAACCTGGCACCATCCCTACTGTGAAGCATGGTGGTGGCAGCATCATGCTGTGGGGATGTGTTTCAGCGGCAGGGACTGAGACAGTAGTCAGGATCGAGGGAAAGATGAACAGAGCAATGTACAGAGAGATCCTTGATGAAAACCTGCTCCAGAGCGCTCAGGACTTCAGACTGTTGGTGAAGGTTATGGGGTATTGTGTGTAGATTGATGAGGGGGGGAAAACTATTTAATCCATTTTAGAATAAGGCTGTAACGCAACAAAACGTGGAAAAAGTCAAGGGGTCTGAATACTTTCCGAATGCACTGTACCTGATGACATCCTTTCCCCCCTCACACACATGCACGTCACTCAGACTGCGGGGGGCTGGTCCCTCTCTCCATGAATCTTTGATCCGCCCCAGGAGTGTTTCAAATGATTTGATCCTTTTACCGCAAACATTCTCTTTTTGAATCTCCTCTTTTCAAAGCCAGGCTTCCCCCACCCTCCGCTAGGGCCCACAGCCAGCTGGCTCCACTATCTGGCTACGCTAGGGCCCACTCAACCAGCTGGCTCCGCTAGGGCCACCTCAACCAGCTGGCTCCGCTAGGGCCCACTCAACCAGCTGGCTCCACTAGCTGGCTCCGCTAGGGCCCACTCAACCAGCTGGCTCCGCTAGGGCCCACTCAACCAGCTGACTCCACTAGGGCCCACTCAACCAGCTGGCTAAACTAGGGCCGACTCAACCAGCTGGCTCCACTAGGGCCCACTCAGCCAGCTGGCTCCACTAGGGCCCACTCAACCAGCTGACTCCCCTAGGGCCACCTCAACCAGCTGGCTCCGCTAGGGCCCACCTCAACCAGCTGGCTCCGCTAGGGCCCACTCAACCAGCTGGCTCCGCTAGGGCCCACTCAAACAGCTTGCCCCACTAGGGCCCACTCAACTAGCTGGCTACACTAGGGCCACCTCAACCAGCTGGCTCTGCTAGGGCCCACTCAACCAGCTGGCTCCACTAGGGCCCACTCAACCAGCTGGCTCCACTAGGGCCCACTCAACCAGCTGGCTCAACTAGGGCCCACTCAACCAGCTGACTCCCCTAGGGCCCACTCAACCAGCTGGCTCCGCTAGGGCCCACTCAACCAGCTGGCCCCACTAGGGCCCACTCAACAAGCTGGCTACACTAGGGCCACCTTAACCAGCTGGCTCCGCTAGGGCCCACTCAACCAGCTGGCTCCGCTAGGGCCCACTCAACCAGCTGGCCCCACTAGGGCCCACTCAACTAGCTGGCTCCACTAGGGCCCACTCAGCCAGCTGGCTCCGCTAGGGCCCACTCAACCAGCTGGCTCTGCTAGGGCCCACTCAACCAGCTGGCTCCGCTAGGGCCCA
The DNA here is from genome assembly GCF_057628025.1 of Oncorhynchus mykiss. NCBI lineage: Eukaryota > Metazoa > Chordata > Actinopteri > Salmoniformes > Salmonidae > Oncorhynchus > Oncorhynchus mykiss. The sequence goes on along the minus strand of NC_143029.1, from coordinate 83,405,838 downwards.
CTCAACCAGCTGGCCCCTCTAGGGCCCACTCAACTAGCTGGCTACACTAGGGCCACCTTAACAAGCTGGCTCCGCTAGGGCCCACTCAACTAGCTGGCTCCACTAGGGCCCACTCAGCCAACTTGGCTCCGCTAGGGCCCACTCAACCAGCTGGCTCCGCTAGGGCCCACTCAACCAGCTGACTCCCCTAGGGCCCTCTCAGCCAGCTGGCTCCACTAGGGCCCACTCAACAAGCTGGCTCCACTAGGGCCCACTCAACCAGCTGGCTCCACTAGGGCCCACTCAACCAGCTGGCTCCACTAGGGCCCACTCAACCAGCTGGCTCCACTAGGGCCCACTCAACCAGCTGGCTCCACTAGGGCCTACTCAGTCAGCTGACTCCACTAGGGCCCACTCAGTCAGCTGACTCCACTAGGGCCCACTCAGTCAGCTGACTCCACTAGGGTCCACTCAGCCAGCTGGCTCCACTAGGGCCCTCTCAGTCAGCTCTCCACTAGGGCCCACTCAGCCAGCTGGTGCTGTATATGCAAAAAGTATAAATATAAATGTTGAGCGAAAATAAATGAACATAAATTACAGCCTAGGTTCTATTTATTGTGGTGTTTGTTCTCTACTGGTTACCCTTTTCTTATCGCACCAGGTCACACATTTTTCTGCGATGATTGCACACTGTGGTATTTCACCTAACAGATACAGGAGCTTATCAATATTTAATTTTTTTCAAATTATTTTGGGGTCCTTGTAATCTGAGGGAAATGTTTGTCTCATATATCGTTGTACATTTGGCAGTGTGCAACTCAGTTTAGGAAGTGCAACTCAGTTTCCACCTCATTTTGTGGGCAGTGTGCACATAGCCTGTCTTCTCTTGAGAGCCAGGCCTGCCTACGGTGACATTCTCAATAGCAATCTAGGTGCTGCTGTACGCCCTCCTTAGTTGGGGACAGAAGTACCAGACCATCAGCAGACTGTAGACATTCGACTTCAGATTCTAGTAGGGTGAGGCCGGGTGCTGTAGACTGCTCTAGTGCCCTCGCCAATTCGTTGATATATATGTTGAAGAGGGTGGGGCTTAAGCTGCATCCCTGTCTCACCCCACAGCCCTGTGGAAAGAAATGTGTGTGTTTTTGACCATTTTAACCACACACTTGTTGTTTGTGTACATGAATTTTATCATGTCGTATGTTTTTCCCCCAAACCCACTTTGGTTTATTTGTTTGTCAATTAGAGTGTGCAGGGTGAATACATGGTCTGTCATATGATAATTTGGTTTAAAAAAAATTGCTCAGCACATTGTTTTCACTGAGGAAATGTAGAAGTCTGCTGTTGATGATAATGCAGATGATTTTCCCAAGGTTGCCGTTGAGGTATATCCCTTGGTAGTTATTGGGGTCAAATTTGTCTCCACTTTTTTGGATTGGGGTGATCAGTCCTTGGTTCCAAATATTGGGGAAGATGCCAGAGCTAAGGTTGATGTTAAAGAGATTAAGTATAGCCAATTGGAATTTTTGGTCTGTATATTTGATCATTTCATGTAGGATAATTTCAATGCAATTGGAGAATCCAGTGGGTTCTAGTAGTCTTTAATAGCTGATTCTAAGATTTGTAATTGATTATGTATATGTTTTTGCTGTTGGTTCTTTGTTAAACAGCCAAAAAGATTGGAGAAGTTGTTTATCCACACATCTCTGCTTTGGATAGATAACTCTTTGTGTTGTTGTTTGTTTAGTGTGTTCCAATTTTCTTCAATTACATTGAGCTGATTTCAGACGTTTTGTTCCTTCTTTTTCCGTAGTGTATTTCTGTATTGTTTTAGTGATTCAGTGAAGGCGTAGACTCAGGTCTTCTGGGTCTCTATGTTTATGGTTGGATAGGTTTCTCAATTTCTTTCTTAGGTTTTTTTTATTGTTCATAAAACCATTTGTCATTGTTATTGTCTTAGGTTGTCTGTTTGACATTTTTAGATTTGATAGGGAAGCTGAAAGGTCAAACATACTGTTTAGGCTTTCTACTGCCAAGTTTATACCTTCACTATAACAGTAAAATGTTGTCTAGGAAGTTGTCTAGGAAGTTGCCATGGTTGTGGGAGTAGTACATACTTCGGTTCTGACTGGGCCGGTTCCAATTGCTGGCATGCGGCTGTGGCCGCACCACTTGTGCAATGCCAAAGCTGATTGGTTGTGGACTGGACATGGTCATTTGGTTGGTAAGAATAGGCTGCATCATGTTTCTGTAATTTTTGCTGTGTTGCCAAACTTTCCCCCAGTCACTGAGCCTCTGTGGGCCACCCACAGTCTTACTGTCTCTGTCTATCGCTCTCTGTCTCTGTCTATCTCTCTCTATCTCTGTCTCTGTCTGTCTTTGTCTGTCAATCAATTCAATTCAAGTGGCTTTATTGGCGTGAGAAACATATGTTAACGTTGCCAAAGCAAGTGAAGTAGATAATATACAAAGTGAAATAAACAATAAAATGACCAGTAAACATTACACTCACAGAAGTTCAAAAGAATAGACATTACAAATGTCATATTATATATATTCAGTGTTGTAACGATGTACAAATGGTTAAAGTACAAAAGGGAAAATAAATAAGCATAAATATGGGTTGTATTTACAATGGTGTTTGTTCTTCACTGGTTGACCTTTTCTTCTGGCATCAGGTCACAAATCTTGCTACTGTGATGGCACGCTCTGGTATTTCACCCAGTAGATATGGGAGTTTATCAAATTGGGTTTGTTTTCGAAGTCGTTGTGGATCTGTGTAATCTGAGGGAACTATGTCTCTCTAATATGGTCATACATTGGGCAGGAGGTTAGGAAGTGCAGCTCAGTTTCCACCTCATTTTGTGGGCAGTGAGCACATAGCCTGTCTTCTCTTGAGAGCCATATCTGCCTACGGCGGCCTTTCTCAATAGCAATGCTATTATCATTGAGTCTGTACATAGTCAAAGCTTTCCTTAAGTTTGGGTCAGTCACAGTGGTCAGGTATTCTGCCACTGTGTACCCTCTGTTTAGGGCCAAATAGCATTCTAGTTTGCTCAGTTTTTTTGTTAATTCTTTCCAATGTGTCAAGTAATTATCTTTTTGCTTTCTCATGATTTGGTTGGTTCTAATTGTGTTGCTGTCCTGGGACTCTGTGCGGTGTGTTTGTGAACAGAGCCCCAGAACCAGCTTGCTTAGGGGACTCTTCTCCAGGTTCATCGCTCTGTAGGTGATGACTTTGTTATGGAAGGTTTGTGAATCGCTTCCTTTTAGGTGGTTGGAGAATTTAACGTCTCTTTTCTGGATTTTGATCATTAGCGGGTATCGGCCTAATTCTGCTCTGCATGCATTATTTGGTGTTCTACGTTGTAGATGGAGGATATTTTTGCAGAAATCTGCATGCAGAGTCTCAATTTGGTGTTTGTCCCATTTTGTGAATTCTTGGTTGGTGAGCGGACCAGACCTCACAACCATAAAGGGCAATGGGCTCTATGACTGATTCAAGTATTTTTTAGCAAGATCCTAATTGGTATTTATTTTTATTTTACCTTTATTTAACTAGGCAAGTCAGTTAAGAACTAATTCTTATTTTCAATGACGGCCTAGGAACAGTGGGTTAACTACCTGTTCAGGGGCAGAATGACAGATTTCCTTTTGATGGCATAGAATACCCTTCTTGCCTTGACTCTCAGATCAACAAACACCCACGAAACACAAACACGGAACACAAACACAATCAGAGACAACTAACGACACCTGCCTCTGATTGAGAACCATACCAGGCCAAACGCAAACACAACATAGAAAACGGAACATTGTAACGGTTTTCTTCCTGGGAAGGAGAGGAGGACCAAGATGCAGCGTGGTTCGTGTTCAACATGTTTAATAAAAGACGATAACGTGAACAACTACACAAATACAAAATAACAAACGTGGCAAAACAGTCCTATCTGGTGCAGAGAACACAAAGACACGAAACAACCACCCACAAACCCCAACACAAAACAAGCTACCTAAATATGGTTCCCAATCAGAGACAATGACTAACACCTGCCTCTGATTGAGAACCATATCAGGCCATGCATAGAAATGGACAAACTAGACACACAACATGTAGCAGTCTCCTGACAGTTTGGAACTCTGTGGTGAGTGTTGCAACTGAGGACAGACAATTTTTGTGTGGCCTACCACTTCGAGGCTCAACCATTGTTGCTCCTAGATGTTTCCACTTCACAATAACAGCCCTCACATTTGACCGGGGCAGCTCTAGCAGGGCAGAAATTTGATGAACCGACTTGTTGGAAAAGGTGGCATCCTATGACGGTGCCACATTGAAAGGCATTGACCTCTTCAGTAAGGCCGTTCCACTAGTTTGAAGGCGTGTCCACATACTTTTGTATAGACATGTACATGCAAGAGATCATAGCTCAACATTTCCTTTTTACTAATTTGATCTCTTTTCTTTTTCTCTCTGAACATAAACATGGTTCTGATGCCTGTGATGGAGGTCGGGATTCATTCAAAAGCGTGTTTTAACGCATTGCACTTTACTATCGTCAATGCACCTTTTGAAGGGAATTTCACAGATGTTGGCTATACTCGCATTCACTGTAGACGCTGCAGATGTCAGCTGAAGCAGAAAGTTACCTTTAAATGTGAAGCGCTGCACAATGTTCTTCGGCGTGAATCCTGGCCCTGGTATGTGAGCGTACACTGTTTAAAGACATTGAAACTGACTTCCTCCAGCTCAATAACCTCTCACTGAGATCTGAGATAATGGAGAAACCAACCAACCAACGCAGGCAGGCAGCAGCTCCAGAGAGCTGTGAGCTACAGACACATTGTAACAAGCCCAGACGCTTACAGAGAGGGAGATGACGTGTGATGAATTATTAAATAAAGTGCATGCAACTCTTTTGAGGAGGAGATAAAAGATGTGTCGGGTTTTTAAGTCAGAGCTTTTCACGCATTAAAGCCAGCAAGAAGTGTCAGACTCACATCACTTCTTACAGTATCTTAGGGTACATCCCAAATGGCACTCTATTGGATTATATCATGCATGGGGCATCGTTTGGGACACAGGAAGTACATTACAGTCTACTCACTCCTCAAGTGATGCTGTGTACTCTACTCTACTGTACGTGTTACTCAGAGAGAGACTTAAAACATATGTTTGATACTATGTGTGACTGATGGTACCTAGTTGTATATAACCGATGTGTAATCCACTTGTGTGAGTTCATTTTAAACTGTATCAAGTGACGTCTACTGTAAAGCCAAACGGTGCTGTAGGGGTTGAAGGGTCAGGTTTTCTGGTTAAAGCAACTGTTCAACAACAAACATATATGTGTGCATATCTACTACCCTGTACCCCACAGACTAAGACATATATGAGCTAGGACGTTTGTTTTAATTGTGTGTGTTTGGTATCCCAGAACACTTTGGGGGAATCAGATGCTTCACGGCACCTCCCTTCCTGCAATCCCAAACAGCACACTATTCTCTATATAGTGCACTACATTTGACCAGGGCCCATAGGGAAGAGAGTGCCGTCTGGGATTCAACTATCCTCTCTCATTGTTGTTCTCCCTGTAGCATGCCAGTCTCATCCTGTTGCCATGGAGCCTTTCTGACTTGTTTAACTGTAATTACATAGAGGTAAGTCCCTGGCAGAGATGTGATGGCTGGCTGGGGAATAGGCTGCCTAACACACACACACACACACACACACACACACACACACACACACACACACTCACACTCACACTCACACTCACACAAACAGCTGTGCTCCTTAACACACCCTTCCTCTCACCCCTCCTCTCCTCTCCTTAACAAAGACACACCCCTCCTCTCACCCCTCCTCTCCTCTCCTTAACAAAGACACACCCCTCATGTTCCTTCCCATAAGGCTCTGGTCAAAAGTAGTGAACTATATAGGGACTATATTACCTTTTGGGACGCAACCAGAGAGTGGGTGGACAGGTCAGTTTTCACCTAAAGTGAGTTTGAAGTCAGTGAGTTTGAAGTCAGTGAGATCGAAGTCAATGAGGTCGAAGTCAGTGAGGTTGAAGTAAATGAGGTCGAAGTCAACGAGGTCGAAGTCAGTGAGGTTGAAGTCAGTGAGGTTGAAGTAAATGAGGTCGAAGGCAAGGAGGTCGAAGTCAGTGAGGTTGAAGTAAATGAGGTCGAAGGCAAGGAGGTCGAAGTCAGTGAGGTTGAAGTCAGTGAGGTCGAAGTCAACGAGGTCGAAGTCAGTGAGGTTGAAGTAAATGAGGTCGAAGGCAAGGAGGTCAAAGTCAGCGAGATCGAAGGCAATGAGGTCGAAGTCAGTGAGGTCAAAGTCAGTGAGGTCAAAGTAAGTGAGGTTGAAATCAGTGAGGTCGAAATCAGTGAGGTTGAAGTCAGTGAGGTTGAAGTCAGTGAGGATGAAGTCAGTGAGGTCGAAGTCAACGAGGTCGAAGTCAACGAGGTCGAAGTCAGCGAGGTCGAAGTCAGCGAGGTCGAAGTCAGTGAGGTCGAAGTCAGCGAGGTCAAAGTCAGCGAGGTCGAAGTCAGCGAGGTCGAAGTCAGCGAGATTGAAGTCAGCGAGGTTGAAGTCAGCGAGTTCGAAGTCAGTGAGGTTGAAGTCAGTGAGGTCGAAGTCAGTGAGGTCGAAGTCAGTGAGGTCGAAGTCAGTGAGGTCGAAGTCAGTGAGGTTGAAGTCAGTGAGGTTGAAGTCAGTGAGGTTGAAGTCAGTGAGGTTGAAGTCAGTGAGGTTGAAGTCAGTGAGGTTGAAGTCAGTGAGATTGAAGTCAGTGAGGTCGAAGTCAGTGAGATTGAAGTCAGTGAGATTGAAGTCAGTGAGATTGAAGTCAGTGAGGTTGAAGTCAGTGAGGTTGAAGTCAGTGAGGTCGAAGTCAGTGAGATTGAAGTCAGTGAGATTGAAGTCAGTGAGATTGAAGTCAGTGAGGTTGAAGTCAGTGAGGTTGAAGTCAGTGAGGTCGAAGTCAGTGAGATTGAAGTCATTGAGGTCGAAGTCAGCGAGGTCGAAGTCAGTGAGGTCGAAGTCAGTGAGATTGAAGTCAGTGAGGTCGAAGTCAGTGAGGTCGAAGTCAGTGAGGTCGAAGTCAGTGAGGTCGAAGTCAGTGAGGTTGAAGTCAGTGAGGTTGAAGTCAGTGAGGTTGAAGTCAGTGAGGTTGAAGTCAGTGAGGTTGAAGTCAGTGAGATCGAAGTCAGTGAGGTCGAAGTCAGTGAGGTCGAAGTCAGTGAGGTTGAAGTCAGTGAGGTTGAAGTCAGTGAGGTTGAAGTCAGTGAGGTTGAAGTCAGTGAGGTTGAAGTCAGTGAGGTTGAAGTCAGTGAGGTTGAAGTCAGTGAGGTTGAAGTCAGTGAGGTCGAAGTCAGTGAGGTCGAAGTCAGTGAGGTCGAAGTCAGTGAGGTCGAAGTCAGTGAGGTTGAAGTCAGTGAGGTTGAAGTCAGCGAGATTGAAGTCAGCGAGGTTGAAGTCAGCGAGGTTGAAGTCAGTGAGGTTGAAGTCAGTGAGATTGAAGTCAGTGAGGTTGAAGTCAGTGAGGAAATTGGGAATGTTGGACGTCGTACAAAAAACTGTTAAAGGGATTTATAAAGACTCCAAGTCACTGCTTTGACATGTGACCCCTGTAAAGTCATGAAAAGAGAACAAGGTTTAAAAATAGAGCTACATTTCCAGATTAAATGGCTGTTTTCTCCTGAGTCTTTCTCATCTTCTCCCTTTAGAGGACTCTCAGAGACTCATGGCAGTCAGTCAGTATCCTGATATTCCTCCTCTCATTTCTCATTAAAACATACCTTTTATATGATCTGGCATCCATACATACTCACTCACTCACTCACTCACTCACACACTCACTCACTCACTCACTCACTCACTCACTCACTCACTCAAGCCAAATTTAAAAACACCATGATGATGATGATGAACAGCCTGTCAGATAGAGACCGACTTACGTTTTTAACTGAAAGGCTATACAGCAGACTCTTATGTATCCGATGTATGTGACAATAAAACATTTTTATTGCTGTCTGGTTATGTGGGACAGTATTCCCCAGCTGTCTTGTTATGTGGGACAGTATACAGTATTCCCCTGCTGTCTGGTTATGTGGGACAGTATACAGTATTCCCCTGCTGTCTGGTTATGTGGGACAGTATTCCCCTGCTGTCTGGTTATGTGGGACAGTATACAGTATTCCCCTGCTGTCTGGTTATGTGGGACAGTACACAGTATTCCCCTGCTGTCTGGTTATGTGGGACAGTATACAGTATTCCCCTGCTGTCTGGTTATGTGGGACAGTACACAGTATTCCCCTGCTGTCTGGTTATGTGGGACAGTATTCCCCTGCTGTCTGGTTATGTGGGACAGTATTCCCCTGCTGTCTGGTTATGTGGGACAGTATTCCCCTGCTGTCTGGTTATGTGGGACAGTATACAGTATTCCCCTGCTGTCTGGTTATGTGGGACAGTACACAGTATTCCCCTGCTGTCTGGTTATGTGGGACAGTATACAGTATTCCCCTGCTGTCTGGTTATGTGGGACAGTATTCCCCTGCTGTCTGGTTATGTGGGACAGTATTCCCCTGCTGTCTGGTTATGTGGGACAGTATTCCCCTGCTGTCTGGTTATGTGGGACAGTATTCCCCTGCTGTCTGGTTATGTGGGACAGTATACAGTATTCCCCTGCTGTCTGGTTATGTGGGACAGTATACAGTATTCCCCTGCTGTCTGGTTATGTGGGACAGTATTCCCCTGCTGTCTGGTTATGTGGGACAGTACACAGTATTCCCCTGCTGTCTGGTTATGTGGGACAGTACACAGTATTCCCCTGCTGTCTGGTTATGTGGGACAGTACACAGTATTCCCCTGCTGTCTGGTTATGTGGGACAGTATTCCCCTGCTGTCTGGTTATGTGGGACAGTATACAGTATTCCCCTGCTGTCTGGTTATGTGGGACAGTATACAGTATTCCCCTGCTGTCTGGTTATGTGGGACAGTATTCCCCTGCTGTCTGGTTATGTGGGACAGTATTCCCCTGCTGTCTGGTTATGTGGGACAGTATACAGTATTCCCCTGCTGTCTGGTTATGTGGGACAGTATACAGTATTCCCCTGCTGTCTGGTTATGTGGGACAGTATTCCCCTGCTGCCTGGTTATGTGGGACAGTATTCCCCTGCTGTCTGGTTATGTGGGACAGTATACAGTATTCCCCTGCTGTCTGGTTATGTGGGACAGTATACAGTATTCCCCTGCTGTCTGGTTATGTGGGACAGTATTCCCCTGCTGTCTGGTTATGTGGGACAGTATACAGTATTCCCCTGCTGTCTGGTTATGTGGGACAGTATTCCCCTGCTGTCTGGTTATGTGGGACAGTATACAGTATTCCCCTGCTGTCTGGTTATGTGGGACAGTACACAGTATTCCCCTGCTGTCTGGTTATGTGGGACAGTATTCCCCTGCTGTCTGGTTATGTGGGACAGTATTCCCCAGCTGTCTGGTTATGTGGGACAGTATACAGTATTCCCCTACTGTCTGGTTATGTGGGACAGTATTCCCCTGCTGTCTGGTTATGTGGGACAGTACACAGTATTCCCCTGCTGTCTGGTTATGTGGGACAGTATTCCCCTGCTGTCTGGTTATGTGGGACAGTATTCCCCTGCTGTCTGGTTATGTGGGACAGTATACAGTATTCCCCTGCTGTCTGGTTATGTGGGACAGTATTCCACTGCTGTCTGGTTATGTGGGACAGTTTACAGTATTCCCCTGCTGTATGGTTATGTGGGACAGTATTCCCCTGCTGTCTGGTTATGTGGGACAGTATTCCCCTGCTGTCTGGTTATGTGGGACAGTATACAGTATTCCCCTGCTGTCTGGTTATGTGGGACAGTATTCCCCTGCCGTCTGGTTATGTGGGACAGTATACAGTATTCCCCTGCTGTCTGGTTATGTGGGACAGTATTCCCCTGCTGTCTGGTTATGTGGGACAGTATACAGTATTCCCCTGCTGTCTGGTTATGTGGGACAGTATTCCCCTGCTGTCTGGTTATGTGGGACAGTACACAGTATTCCCCTGCTGTCTGGTTATGTGGGACAGTATTCCCCTGCTGTCTGGTTATGTGGGACAGTATTCCCCTGCTGTCTGGTTATGTGGGACAGTATTCCCCTGCTGTCTGGTTATGTGGGACAGTATTCCCCTGCTGTCTGGTTATGTGGGACAGTACACACTATTCCCCTGCTGTCTGGTTAGGTGGGACAGTATTCCCCTGCTGTCTGGTTATGTGGGACAGTATTCCCCTGCTGTCTGGTTATGTGGGACAGTATTCCCCTGCTGTCTGGTTATGTGGGACAGTACACAGTATTCCCCTGCTGTCTGGTTATGTGGGACAGTATTCCCCTGCTGTCTGGTTATGTGGGAGAGTACACAGTATTCCCCTGCTGTCTGGTTATGTGGGACAGTATACAGTATTCCCCTGCTGTCTGGTTATGTGGGACAGTATACAGTATTCCCCTGCTGTCTGGTTATGTGGGACAGTACACAGTATTCCCCTGCTGTCTGGTTATGTGGGACAGTATTCCCCTGCTGTCTGGTTAGGTGGGACAGTATTCCCCTGCTGTCTGGTTATGTGGGACAGTATTCCCCTGCCGTCTGGTTATGTGGGACAGTATACAGTATTCCCCTGCTGTCTGGTTATGTGGGACAGTATTCCCCTGCTGTCTGGTTATGTGGGACAGTATACAGTATTCCCCTGCTGTCTGGTTATGTGGGACAGTATTCCCCTGCTGTCTGGTTATGTGGGACAGTACACAGTATTCCCCTGCTGTCTGGTTATGTGGGACAGTATTCCCCTGCTGTCTGGTTATGTGGGACAGTATTCCCCTGCTGTCTGGTTATGTGGGACAGTATTCCCCTGCTGTCTGGTTATGTGGGACAGTACACACTATTCCCCTGCTGTCTGGTTAGGTGGGACAGTATTCCCCTGCTGTCTGGTTATGTGGGACAGTATTCCCCTGCTGTCTGGTTATGTGGGAAAGTATTACCCTGCTGTCTGGTTATGTGGGACAGTACACAGTATTCCCCTGCTGTCTGGTTATGTGGGACAGTATTCCCCTGCTGTCTGGTTATGTGGGAGAGTACACAGTATTCCCCTGCTGTTTTGTTATGTGGGACAGTATACAGTATTCCCCTGCTGTCTGGTTATGTGGGACAGTATACAGTATTCCCCTGCTGTCTGGTTATGTGGGACAGTACACAGTATTCCCCTGCTGTCTGGTTATGTGGGACAGTATTCCCCTGCTGTCTGGTTAGGTGGGACAGTATTCCCCTGCTGTCTGGTTAGGTGGGACAGTATTCCCCTGCTGTCTGGTTAGGTGGGACAGTATTCCCCTGCTGTGTGGTTATGTGGGACAGTATTCCCCTGCTGTCTGGTTATGTGGGACAGTATTCCCCTGCTGTCTGGTTATGTGGGACAGTATTCCCCTGCTGTCTGGTTATGTGGGACAGTATTCCCCTGCTGTCTGGTTATGTGGGACAGTATTCCCCTGCTGTCTGGTTATGTGGGACAGTATTCCCCTACTGTCTGGTTATGTGGGACAGTATTCCCCTGCTGTCTGGTTATGTGGGACAGTATTCCCCTGCTGTCTGGTTATGTGGGACAGTATTCCCCTGCTGTCTGGTTAGGTGGGACAGTATTCCCCTGCTGTCTGGTTATGTGGGACAGTATTCCCCTGCTGTCTGGTTATGTGGGACAGTATTCCCCTGCTGTCTGCTTATGTGGGACAGTATTCCCCTGCTGTCTGGTTATGTGGGACAGTATTCCCCTGCTGTCTGGTTAGGTGGGACAGTATTCCCCTGCTGTCTGGTTATGTGGGACAGTATTCCCCTGCTGTCTGGTTATGTGGGACAGTATTCCCCTGCTGTCTGGTTATGTGGGACAGTATACAGTATTCCCCTGCTGTCTGGTTAGGTGGGACAGTATTCCCCTGCTGTCTGGTTAGGTGGGACAGTATTCCCCTGCTGTCTGGTTAGGTGGGACAGTATTCCCCTGCTGTCTGGTTAGGTGGGACAGTATTCCCCTGCTGTCTGGTTATGTGGGACAGTATTCCCCTGCTGTCTGGTTATGTGGGACAGTATACAGTATTCCCCTACTGTCTGGTTATGTGGGACAGTATACAGTATTCCCCTGCTGTCTGGTTAGGTGGGACAGTATTCCCCTGCTGTCTGGTTATGTGGGACAGTATTCCCCTGCTGTCTGGTTATGTGGGACAGTATACAGTATTCCCCTACTGTCTGGTTATGTGGGACAGTATACAGTATTCCCCTGCTGTCTGGTTAGGTGGGACAGTATTCCCCTGCTGTCTGGTTATGTGGGACAGTATTCCCCTGCTGTCTGGTTATGTGGGACAGTATACAGTATTCCCCTGCTGTCTGGTTATGTGGGACAGTATTCCCCTGCTGTCTGGTTATGTGGGACAGTATTCCCCTGCTGTCTGGTTAGGTGGGACAGTATTCCCCTGCTGTCTGGTTATGTGGGACAGTATTCCCCTGCTGTCTGGTTATGTGGGACAGTACACAGTATTCCCCTGCTGTCTGGTTAGGTGGGACAGTATTCCCCTGCTGTCTGGTTATGTGCGACAGTATTCCCCTGCTGTCTGGTTATGTGGGACAGTATTCCCCTGCTGTCTGGTTATGTGGGACAGTATTCCCCTGCTGTCTGGTTATGTGGGACAGTATTCCCCTGCTGTCTGGTTATGTGGGACAGTATACAGTATTCCCCTGCTGTCTGGTTATGTGGGACAGTATACAGTATTCCCCTGCTGTCTGGTTATGTGGGACAGTATTCCCCTGCTGTCTGGTTATGTGGGACAGTATTCCCCTGCTGTCTGGTTAGGTGGGACAGTATTCCCCTGCTGTCTGGTTATGTGGGACAGTATTCCCCTGCTGTCTGGTTAGGTGGGACAGTATTCCCCTGCTGTCTGGTTATGTGGGACAGTATTCCCCTGCTGTCTGGTTATGTGGGACAGTATACAGTATTCCCCTGCTGTCTGGTTATGTGGGACAGTATACAGTATTCCCCTGCTGTCTGGTTATGTGGGACAGTATTCCCCTGCTGTCTGGTTATGTGGGACAGTATTCCCCTGCTGTCTGGTTAGGTGGGACAGTATTCCCCTGCTGTCTGGTTATGTGGGACAGTATTCCCCTGTTGTCTGGTTATGTGGGATAGTATTCCCCTGCTGTCTGGTTATGTGGGACAGTATTCCCCTGCTGTCTGGTTATGTGGGACAGTATTCCCCTGCTGTCCGGTTATGTGGGACAGTATTCCCCTGCTGTCTGGTTATGTGGGACAGTATTCCCCTGCTGTCTGGTTATGTGGGACAGTATTCCCCTGCTGTCTGGTTATGTGGGACAGTATTCCCCTGCTGTCTGGTTATGTGGGACAGTATTCCCCTGCTGTCTGGTTATGTGGGACAGTATACAGTATTCCCCTGCTGTCTGGTTATGTGGGACAGTATTCCCCTGCTGTCTGGTTAGGTGGGACAGTATTCCCCTGCTGTCTGGTTATGTGGGACAGTATTCCCCTGCTGTCTGGTTAGGTGGGTGCTGCTGCTGAGGCGTTTGGAAGAGAAAAGCTGGTGTCACGAGAGGATCACTTTCACAGCACAGTGTTTACAGCCTTTTGAGAAACGTCAGTATTTTTAGAGAGTTAGTCCGTTAGATATGATATATAGTGCCAACACAGTGATAGGTTTAATCACATATAAAAAAATAATAATAATTAAAGATATTAGGACCCCTTATCACATTTTATATACGAGTTGCTCACCTGGGCTGCTTCCCAAATGGCACCCTATTCCCTATGCAGTGCATTACTATTGACCAGAGCCCTGGTTACCTGAATGGTGAGTGACAACCATTTGCTTGGTCAGGGCTGATCTATGTGGGGCTGCTAATGACGGAGGGAGGCTGGCATGTACAGACACACAAAGGAGAGGAGAAGGTGAGGGAGGCTAGCCGGTACAGACACACAAAGGAGAGGAGAAGGTGAGGGAGGCTAGCCGGTACAGACACTCAAAGGAGAGGAGAAGGTGAGGGAGGCTAGCCGGTACAGACACTCAAAGGAGAGGAGAAGGTGAGGGAGGCTAGCCGGTACAGACACACAAAGGAGAGGAGAAGGTGAGGGAGGCTAGCCGGTACAGACACACAAAGGAGAGGAGAAGGTGAGGAAGGCTAGCCGGTACAGACACTCAAAGGAGAGGAGAAGGTGAGGGAGGCTAGCCGGTACAGACACTCAAAGGAGAGGAGAAGGTGAGGGAGGCTAGCCGGTACAGACACACAAAGGAGAGGAGAAGGTGAGGGAGGCTAGCCGGTACAGACACTCAAAGGAGAGGAGAAGGTGAGGGAGGCTAGCCGGTACAGACACTCAAAGGAGAGGAGAAGGTGAGGGAGGCTAGCCGGTACAGACACACAAAGGAGAGGAGAAGGTGAGGGAGGCTAGCCGGTACAGACACTCAAAGGAGAGGAGAAGGTGAGGGAGGCTAGCCGGTACAGACACTCAAAGGAGAGGAGAAGGTGAGGGAGGCTAGCCGGTACAGACACTCAAAGGAGAGGAGAAGGTGAGGGAGGCTAGCTGGTACAGACACACAAAGGAGAGGAGAAGGTGAGGGAGGCTAGCCGGTACAGACACACAAAGGAGAGGAGAAGGTGAGGGAGGCTAGCCGGTACAGACACACAAAGGAGAGGAGAAAGTGAGGGAGGCTAGCCGGTACAGACTCACAAAGGAGAGGAGAAGGTGAGGGAGGCTAGCCGGTACAGACACACAAAGGAGAGGAGAAGGTGAGGGAGGCTAGCCGGTACAGACACTCAAAGGAGAGGAGGGGAGAAAGGAAGGAGGTGAGGGATAATCTTCCACAATGCTGCATTTCCTTTTTTCCATAAATCAAAGAGCATTAGCTAGCTGGCTAGATCATGGGGGACTCCACTAACTAGCTGGCTAGATCATGGGGGACTCCACTAACTAGATGGCTAGATCATGGGGGACTCCACTAACTAGCTGGCTAGATCATGGGGGACTCCACTAACTAGATGGCTAGATCATGGGGGACTCGACTAACTAGCTGGCTAGATCATGGGGGACTCCACTAACTAGATGGCTAGATCATGGGGGACTCCACTAACTAGCTGGCTAGATCATGGGGGACTCCACTAACTAGCTGGCTAGATCATGGGGGACTCCACTAACTAGCTGGCTAGATCATGGGGGACTCCACTAACTAGCTGGCTAGATCATGGGGGACTCCACTAACTAGCTGGCTAGATCATGGGGGACTCCACTAACTAGCTGGCTAGATCATGGGGGACTCCACTAACTAGCTGGCTAGATCATGGGGGACTCCACTAACTAGCTGGCTAGATCATTGGGGACTCCACTAACTAGCTGGCTAGATCATGGGGGACTCCACTAACTAGCTGGCTAGATCATGGGGGACTCCACTAACTAGCTGGCTAGATCATGGGGGACTCCACTAACTAGATGGCTAGATCATGGGGGTCTCCACTAACTAGATGGCTAGATCATGGGGGACTCCACTAACTAGATGGCTAGATCATGGGGGACTCCACTAACTAGCTGGCTAGATCATTGGGGACTCCACTAACTAGCTGGCTAGATCATGGGGGACTCCACTAACTAGCTGGCTAGATCATGGGGGACTCCACTAACTAGCTGGCTAGATCATGGGGGACTCCACTAACTAGCTGGCTAGATCATGGGGGACTCCACTAACTAGCTGGCTAGATCATGGGGGACTCCACTAACTAGCTGGCTAGATCATGGGGGACTCCACTAACTAGCTGGCTAGATCATGGGGGACTCCACTAACTAGCTGGCTAGATCATGGGGGACTCCACTAACTAGCTGGCTAGATCATGGGGGACTCCACTAACTAGCTGGCTAGATCATGGGGGACTCCACTAACTAGCTGGCTAGATCATGGGGGACTCCACTAACTAGCTGGCTAGATCATGGGGGACTCCACTAACTAGCTGGCTAGATCATGGGGGACTCCACTAACTAGCTGGCTAGATCATGGGGGACTCCACTAACTAGCTGGCTAGATCATGGGGGACTCCACTAACTAGCTGGCTAGATCATGGGGGACTCCACTAACTAGCTGGCTAGATCATTGGGGACTCCACTAACTAGCTGGCTAGATCATGGGGGACTCCACTAACTAGCTGGCTAGATCATGGGGGACTCCACTAACTAGCTGGCTAGATCATGGGGGACTCCACTAACTAGATGGCTAGATCATGGGGGTCTCCACTAACTAGATGGCTAGATCATGGGGGACTCCACTAACTAGATGGCTAGATCATGGGGGACTCCACTAACTAGCTGGCTAGATCATTGGGGACTCCACTAACTAGCTGGCTAGATCATGGGGGACTCCACTAACTAGCTGGCTAGATCATGGGGGACTCCACTAACTAGCTGGCTAGATCATGGGGGACTCCACTAACTAGCTGGCTAGATCATGGGGGACTCCACTAACTAGCTGGCTAGATCATGGGGGACTCCACTAACTAGCTGGCTAGATCATGGGGGACTCCACTAACTAGCTGGCTAGATCATGGGGGACTCCACTAACTAGCTGGCTAGATCATGGGGGACTCCACTAACTAGCTGGCTAGATCATGGGGGACTCCACTAACTAGCTGGCTAGATCATGGGGGACTCCACTAGCTAGCTGGCTAGATCATGGGGGACTCCACTAACTAGCTGGCTAGATCATGGGGGACTCCACTAACTAGCTGGCTAGATCATGGGGGACTCCACTAACTAGCTGGCTAGATCATGGGGGACTCCACTAACTAGCTGGCTAGATCATGGGGGACTCCACTAACTAGCTGGCTAGATCATGGGGGACCCCACTAACTAGCTGGCTAGATCATGGGGGTCTCCACTAACTAGCTGGCTAGATCATGGGGGACTCCACTAACTAGCTGGCTAGATCATGGGGGACTCCACTAACTAGCTGGTTAGATCATGGGGGACTCCACTAACTAGCTGGCTAGATAATGGGGGACTTCACTATCTATCTGTCTGTGCTGTGCTATAAAGAGAGAGCCGTGTGGGAACAATAGAGGTGCCAGGCTGCGTTGTCTCCCCTATCGTCACCTGACCATTCAAACAGCCTGTAGCTAGATGAGAGAGATAAAGTACATGTAGTTACCATGAACAGATGAAGGATGTAAGGAGGCTTCTGCTTTTCATTTCTCTCACCTCTTAATGTCTTTCAGACAGAGGCTTGCTGCTCTAACAAGGCTGTTCTGAGAGGAACGGGAGTGTTAAATCAATCATTTACAGAAGGTTATTTTTTTACACATTTTAAATGTAGCTACTGGAAGTAGACAAGACTTTTCTGGTCCTTCTATTGTCGGATTATGTAGGGAGACTGTAGCTCAGAAAGTAAAAAGATACATGATATATACAAAAGTATGTCGATGCCTTTTCAAATTAGTTGATTTGACTATTTCAGCAACACCCGTGGCCACAAAATGCGTCCATTTTGTGGCAACAGTTTGGGTAAGGCCCTTTCTTGTTTCAGCATGACAATGTCCCTGTGCACAAAGCGAGGTCCATACAGAAATGGTTTGTCTATCAGGTTTAAGGTAAGACCCAGATGCAGTCCGTGTTGAATAAACAATAGTTTAATGATCCAATAGGGGCAGGCAATAGACAGGTCAAGGCAGGCAGGGGCCAGTAAGTAACCAGAGGTAAGACAACGGTACCGGACAGCAGGCAGGCTCAGGGTAAGCAGAGGTCAAAAATCTAGCGGGGGGCAAAGGTACAGGTCGGTAGGCAGCCTCGGGGGCAGGCAGAGTGTTCAGGCAGGCGGGCTCGGAGTCAAGACAGACAAGGGTCAAAACCAGGAGGGCGAGAAAAGAGAGAATGGGAAAAAGCAGGAGCTGAGAAACAAAACACTGGTTGACTTGACAGACAAGATGAACTGGCAACGGACAAACAGAGAACACAGGTGATACACTGGGGATAATGGGGAAGATGGGTGACACCTGGGCGGTGGATACAATCACTAAGACAGGTGAAACAGATCAGGGTGTGACAATGTCGAGATCAGTGTGGAAGAACTTGACTTTCCTGCACAGAACCCTGACCTCAACTCCATCGAACACCTTTGGGATGAATTGGAATGTGGACTGTGAGCCAGGCCTAATCGTCCAACATCATTGCCCAACCTCACTAATTCTCTTGTGGCTGAATGGAAGCAAGTCCCCGCAGCAAAGTTCCAACATCTAGTGGAAAGCCTTCCCAGAAGAGTGGAGGCTATTATA